>NC_041779.1:1002500-1120000 GCF_900090045.1 Plasmodium malariae | reverse complement strand
TTTTCATTTGTTTATTTTTTTTTAATGTTATATGCTTTCTTCCTTTTTTAGCATGTTGACATTTTTTAAGAGGTTTATTTTATTATTTTATATTTATTTTGCTTTTACTTTATCTTGCATTATTTTGCTTTTATTTTATCTTGCATTATTTTGCTTTTACTTTGGCATGCTTTATTTTGCTTTTGCTTTGGCATGCTTTATTTTGCTTTTGCTTTGGCATGCTCCATTTTGCTTTTACTCTATATTGCTTAGTTTTGCTTTATTTACTGTTTCTTTTTTTTTTTTTTTACATTTAAAAATCGTTATGAAAAGATTGTATATAATAGCAGCTTATAAATTTTTTTTTTTTTTTTTTTTTTTTTTTGTATTGCTAAGATTAAAAGAGTAATAATCATGTTAGGAGTCATACATTGGCTTTTTCATGAGTCATACGTAAATGATTATGTAAACTTATTTGCATGCATATATATACATATATATATACATATATATATATGAATACATTTGACCATCCATAGGTATTATATATATATGTCATATATATTCCGTACAACCGATCGAAATGAGAAACTGACTCGACTTAAGTTGAACACTGGTTGGAAGAGCATTTATTTTTTAATCTGCTCATGAGTATAGAACGAATATATACATATATTTGTACGTTAGTATATACGTATGCATATCATTATATACTTGCGAATGCCATTATATATGTATTAATGTATGCATTTATGTACGAGTGAGCCTATTAAAACGCGCATTATATATATGTAATTGCTTATATACATGTATGGAAGGAAGTACCTATGTATTAATGGCATAAACACAAATTTTTGTACGACTCATTAAATAACGTATATGTATTTTTGTATTTGTATTTCTTTAACGTATGATGCGATAAATTATTTTCAATAAAATGCAACTGCCTTAACGCACATTGTCAGTCAGTACACACATATAAAGGCAGGGCACACAAAGGGGTCTGCTTGCCTTTTTTTTTGTTTATTTATATATATACATATCTGTTTCGTTTTTGTGTACTTTTTCATATTTATTTTTATTTTCATTTTTATTTTCATTTTTATTTTCATTTTTATTTTTATTTTCATTTTTATTTTCATTTTTATTTTCATTTTCATTTTCGCTTCCGCTTTCGCTTTCTTTTTTTTTTTTTTTTTTTTTTTTTGCATTAGTGTGATATGTTAAAATGCACTGATATGACTAAATGAACGCAAGAAGGGTAAAGTATAAAAAGAGCAGAGGAGAAAAGGCAGAAAAAATAAAAATAAATAAACCATAAAATAAATAGTAAAATAAATAGCAAAATAAATATACAAATAAATTAACTAGTGAATAATTAAATATTTGCACGTTTTTGGCCTAATATGAAGTGGAAACGGAATATAGACAAGGTGGAAAACGAGCTTTTCAAAAGTGGAGCAAAGGAGGAGAGTTAACGGAGCACTTTATGCATAGCACTCGTTACATGTATATACTCCTGTATAGGTAGTATATATGCGCACGGTGTAGAGGTGTACCTTATCTACATAGCATGTACAACATATGCGGGATGAGCAGTATACATAGCTAATACAGCGCTTATGTATTGCAGTCCATTCCTCCGAGTACACGCAGACAAGCCCGCGCGCATACAGGAAAAATTAGAAAGAAGCCAAAAAATAAAGAAATAAAAAAAAATAGAAGGTATAGCAGTAACAGCAAAAAAGTAGCAAAAGGAACTAGAAGTGGAAGAACTAGAAGAACTAGAAGAAGTGGAAGAAGTGGAAGAAGTGGAAGAAGTGGAAGAAGTGGAAGAAGTGGAAGAAGTGGAAGAAGTGGAAGAAGTGGAAGAAGTGGAAGAAGTGGAAGAAGTGGAAGAAGTGGAAGAAGTGGAAGAAGTGGAAGAAGTGGAAGAAGTGGAAGAAGTGGAAGAAGTGGAAGAAGTGGAAGAAGTGGAAGAAGTGGAAGAAGTGGAAGAAGTGGAAGAAGTGGAAGAAGTGGAAGAAGTGGAAGAAGTGGAAGAAGTGGAAGAAGTGGAAGAAGTGGAAGAAGTGGAAGAACAAAACCCGAAAAACAACAGGTGCGGCTAAAAATGGCATTAACTCCTATTGTAGGTGTGACAGCGAAACTGCTGATTCAAATAAAGTTGATAAGATGGAAATATTTTAAAAGGTACACATGTACAAGTAAGGAAAAAAAAGGGAATGTTGAATACCCAGTGCTCTGGAAAGATTTATCATCAGAGACCATAAAAAAAGAAAAGAAGTTACTGCATATAAAAAAGGATGCGTTAAAGAGAAAGGACAACATAACATATGCTTCATATTTAGAAGATTCTGATGGATGTTTTAGTGTCTATCATGTTAGTAACAACATAAGCAATGGATTGTTGCATTATTGCACAAAGAGAATGATAAAAAAAGCGCTTAGCTATAATTGTCCAGCGGTAGGATGTTATAAAATTGATGAAGAAAAAAAGGGTAAAGAGGTTGCCGTTCCTGGGCAGAAAAGGTTAGTGAGTAGTGGTAAGGGAAGTGATAATAGAAGTAACAGTGCCAGTACTAGCGATAGTAGTAGCAATGGCAGTGGTGGGGAAGAGGGAGGAAACATGCCCCACAAAAAACAGACTGAAGAGTCCAAAATTGATGAAATATTGCGAGTTTTACAAAAATATGAACAGGACACAAATTATTTTAAATGTCTTTTTTTAATTAACTCCGTGATAATAATGCTGATAATAGGTCTTTGTTCATTTTATGTTCTCTTTTGTGAAGATAAGATTAATAAATATATTGTAACAACAATTGAAAAAGCTTTTGAAGAAATAAGGACATCACCTACTGTGCAATACAAAATGAATGATATTATAAACAATCTGTTAATAAGTATATTAGAGAATGAAAAAAATAAAATAGCTACAGCATCATTTTTTTTAGATATATTAAAAAGTTCACAATCAGATATGAGTACTATTGTTACAGATATTTTAGAAACAGAAAAAGTAAAAAGTAAACTAAGAGAAACGTTTTATGATTTGTCTTTTTATATATGTAATAATAAAGAAGTTCAGAAAGGTGTTTATCGTTTATTATATGAAGCCATTCATTTACCTGTCGCTATAAGTACATCTAAACAATGGTTGAACAACTTGTTTAGCTCAGTTAGTGTAACTCAACATGTAAGAAATGTAATATATAAAGAATTGTTTAAGAATGATGAAATGAGAGAACATTCTATTTTATTTATTCAAAACGTACTTTACAATACTTTGCAGAATAATAATACAAAAGAGCTAACGAAGTACTTTTTCTCTTCCATTTTTTCGGACCAACAATTCCAACATCAACTCGCAGGAAATTTTTGGAAAATTTTCAAAATGGCCTTGGCACCCAAGTGGATGAACTATTACGATGATTTGGGGGATACCATGGATAGAGAAAAGGGGTATAACGTGAATGGCGGTGGTATGGGTAGTGGTGGTGATGGAAACAGTACCGCAGCAGTGAAGAAGAAGAAGCTTGATCTAAATAAAAGACAACTGAGCACAATTAGTTGTGATATAAAGGAGGTTAACGAAGATTCTATACGAAAGACATATCATACAGAAGTAGAATTTCCAATGACGCAACACAAAAATGAAGAAAATGTTAGAGTTGAAGACACAAAGAGAATAGAGAGCGATGAAAAGGATTTGGAAAATCGGAAGCAGGCAAGTAATACTGGTATTAGTGATGATACTCTTTCCACGTACAATACTAACATAGAAAAAGAAATAAAGCACGTATTAGAACTATTTGAAAAGAAGAGTAATCCCCCCTCATGTATTACGAACGATATTATCGTTTGTGAAGGTCAACAGGAAAATGGGAGGAAAATTAGTGAAGAGGAAAAATTGGTATACGAGGGGGTAGCTAATGACGGAATTTATGAGGAACACAAAAAGGAGGAAGACGTAGAGGGAGACAATGAAGAAGATGAAAAAGAAAAAGAGCAAAAAGAGCAAAAAGAGCAAAAAGAGCAAAAAGAACAAAAAGAACAAAAAGAACAAAAAGAACAAAAAGAGCAAAAAGAACAAAAAGAACAAAAAGAACAAAAAGAACAAAAAGAGCAAAAAGAACAAAAAGAACAAAAAGAACAAAAAGAACAAAAAGAACAAAAAGAACAAAAAGAACAAAAAGAAGACACCAATTTAGGAAAGTCTTCATTGGGAAATGCCTCAAATGCCGCAAATACGTCAACGGAAAATACTTTATCAGTAAGTTCTTCTCCAGCTCCTTCGTCAAAAAAAAAAGATAAAGTATCCGAGGTGCATTACAACTTAACTGACAAGTTAAAATGTTCAATGTTTTTGCCAACAAATGTAAAAAGTGAGTGTTTTTATATTTTCCCTGTTTATAAAATTCAAAACTTTAAAGAAACAATTGGAAAATTCTCTTATTTTTATTTTATGAATATGTTCAGGAAAATTGACAACACATCATTATTAAGTAAGCGCGACCCAGAAATAAAATTGAATAGCAGTTCAAATAATGAGAGTGACCCAAATGATTTAAGCTGTTATTCCTTTGGAGAGAAAATAAAATTATTCATAGTTGATGTCTATTTGTTTTACTCTTATAAATATTACTTTTACTATTACTACGTAGACAAGTTGAAATTGGCATTTCAGAAAATGCGGAACGGCAGTTTCTTTTGACGTGTACATATGAAAAGAAGTGGGTTTATATATACATCTATGCACATATATATATAATTATTGTATGGGTGTTTTATATGTATATACGTACGTACAACGTATATGTGCACACATCTGTGTGTACTGTTTGCGCAATATGCCTTCCGAGCGTGTTTTATGTTTTGCGTATCATATGAACGCGCATATGCAGTACATGAAACATTTTTGCTTTTTTCCTCTTTGCCATACATAATTTGTTTTTTTTCCCATTCGTGAATACATATATCACTTGTGGAGCTATTTACAAAATGTTTGCTCTGCTCTTTTTTCCATTTTTTCCTTTTTCTGACAAATTTTTTTTTTTTTTTTTTTATGTTTTTGTAAACGCTGGTTTTTGGTGAATCAATAGCATGCAATCGCGCGCATGTAAATATATATATATATATATGTATATATGTATGTATGCATATATGTATGTATGCATATATGTATGTATGCATATATGTATGTATGCATATATGTATGTATGCATATATGTATGTATGTATATATGTATGTATATATGTATGTATATATGTATGTATATATGTATGTATATATGTATGTATATACCTACATATGTATCTTGCTCACATACTGATGGCTGTGCATAGGGACCGGCCCCTGGCCCCGCGCTCTACCTATTTTCCAATGCAAAAACTCTCAAGAATTTCGTTTAGAATTTGCTCACTTTTGAATTTTCCAATAATATGATTCAACGAGTGGACGGCTAGCTTGATTTCTTCCGCTATGATATCAAATGTAAGGAACCTTTTACTCTTTTTTATAAAGAGCAAATGGTTCAGTGCCTTTTGTAAATAAATTTTATGTCTTTCAAAGGGCAAGAAGGCAGGCTCGCTTTTGTTTGTGTCTATATTATTATTTCCTTCACCTTTATCTTCATCTTCGTCCTTATCTTTTTCCTTACCCCTCTGTTCTTTTTTTTTTTTTTTTTGTTCCCTTCCCGCACCAAAAGTTATCTCAGCCCTTCTCTTCACCAGCGTTTTGTTTAAACAGTATAGCAATTTGTCCACATTCACCCCCTTTTTGGACGAAATGAAAAAAATTTGTTTATGAAATTTTTTTAAAATATATTTGTGTAAGCATGTGATGAGTGTCCTCTTTACATCCCTTCTTATTGTCCTGAACATGTCAGAATTTTTCAAATCACATTTATTTATGCATAGAAAAAAATATGGAATTGTTCTTTCTCCATTTGTGTACACTATATGACCAAAATTTTTATTTAAAATTGAAATGGCATTTTTTAATTCTTCTGAATAGTTATTTATATTGAGCAAAATAAATGCACATGCACATTTTTTTAAATAGCTGATCGTTTTTTTAATGCCAATTCGTTCTAATATTTTGTGCTTATTACTGGTCATGCGTCCTTTGGTACTTTTATGTTGATCATCTGTTTCTCCCTTTTTTCTTTTTTTTATAACAACACCAGCTGAATCACAAAAATTATAGTAGTTTTCAGATATCTTAACATTCTTTTGTACAATGTCTATGGTTGTCCCTTTTATGTTTGTAACTATAGATATATTATTATTGCAAATAAAGTTCATTAAGGTACTCTTCCCTGCATTAACATTTCCGAATAGTAAGATGTCCACAGATTTTGTACTTAAATCTTCAACGTTATCTTTGTTTAAAATGCTTTTAATATTTATTATAACATCATTAACTTTTTCATTAATAAACTTACTTATATCCTTTTTTTCTTTTTCTAAACATATATGCTCTTCCTCAAAATCTATTTTGAATTGTGTGTAAACTAACAACTCCTTTATATTTCTTCTTAATTTTACGTAAACCTTCTTTGCATATCCAGTTAAATAATTTAGAGCTATTCTTTTTTGTACTCCTTGTGTACAAAATAATAGTTCACTCAGTCCTTCTACTTGTAAGAAATCCATTTTGTTGTTTTCAAATGCTCTTCGAGTAAATTCACCTTTTTTGCTTTCCCTTATTTTTATGAAATCATTAAAATCGTGTAAATTATCATACAACTCACTCTGTTGGTCATGTATCTTGTTATTTCTATCACTTCTGTAGTAACATCCTTCAGTACCTTCGTAAGAGTAGTAGTGGTCTCTTTCATCACGCACGATATTGTAAAATAACTCGTTTAAATTTTCTATCTCGTTCAGAATTTCCTTAATTATTAAGGGATTCCCATGGCAGTAAATCTCTACTACATCCTCGCCTGTGTATGAACTCGGTCCCTTAAAATAGCTGAACATGATTTGATCAATTATGTGATTGTCATTGTTGTACAGTTGTGCACAGTACATTTTTCGCACTTCTAAGTTTCTCTTTAATTTTATAATTTCCTTTAAGTTATATTCACTCTTTTTTTTTATATATACTTTATTTTTTATATTTACTTTATTTTTTATATTTATTTTATTTTCCCGATTTGTGCCATCATACACTGCGCAGTCCAATTTGTCTTCTTCCACATTTTTTACAAAATATAAGGGGCTATTCTTCGAATTTTTGTGTAATAATATTTCTAAAATTATTTTACTCAATGAACCCGAAATTCTTATTACAGCTATTGCGCTTAATGTCCTACCTGAGCTAAGAGCATATATTGTTTCTTTGTCGTCCAGGAGTTTATCTATGTACTCTCTTTTTAACTCGTCATCACTTACGTCATTCTCATCTTTACACACATTGGCCGTGAAATACAAGAAGCTTCTTCTTACTTTTTTCTCCTCTACGCACTGTGCGGTATTACTATAAAATAAAGGAAAAGTTTCTATTCGATCTTTGTCATTGCTTTTGCTATTCTTATTATATATTAAAACAAAATTGTTTTCCCTCTTTATACCCGTTCCTTCCCCTTTTTTTGTCAAAAGAGTTCTTCTTTTATAATTGTAAAAGCCTTTCACTGGAAAGTAAAAAAAAGCATTGTTACTGTTATTGTTGTTGATGTTATTGTTTTTTTTCTTTTCACTTTTGCAATTATGAAAAAAAAAGTATGACAAAGTAATATATTTTATGAGAAGGTAAAAAATTCTATTCATGAATTATGTATTTTCTAAGGAAAAAAAAAAAAAATAATACAAAAAGAAATAGAAATAGGAATAGAAATAGAAATAGAAATAGAAATAACCTTTTTTAACATAACATTATCTATTATATTTTTTTTTTTTATTAATTTTTTTTTTTCAATTTATTACAATTTGGTAGTATTCCAAATATTTAGTACATTTACTCGTTTTTACACCTTGGTGCTTTGTTGTCATTACATATGTTGAGGCTTCATAAAAATGGTGAAGAAACTAAAAATATAAAAAAAGGTCGAGTTAGCCAAAATAGCTAGAAAAAAAAAAAAAAAAAAAAAATATGAACAAGTCATAACGTTTTGCTGAACATTGTACATATATCTTGCAGAGTGTGCGCATCGTGAACAATTCCTCGTACAACGAAAAGGAGGAAGTTCACACGGTGAAAAAATGCCAAATGTTATGTACATATGAATGTACGTACGTATGAATGTACGTACGTATGAATGTACGTACGTATGTATATATATACATATGTGCATATTTCTACGTTCACCTTACTTTTTCCATTTGAACACCATGAAGCAGCTGGTAGGGACCTACATGGAGTGTACCGAGCCTGAGCTTGTTTCTAAGTTCAGCATATAACCATAAAATTTTCGTATGTGCACGTAACCGATACAGAACTTTGAGTGAGATGGCGCAATTCGATTATCCTCTTGTCCTTTCGGTGAAGTAGACATATTCGTGTCCACATATGAAATGTAAAAAAACAAAAAAAAAAAAAAAAGCAAAAACGGAAGCAAAAAAAAACAAAAAGATGCAAAAGGAAGCCAAAAATGCAAGCCCTTCCATTCGAATAAATCTGAACGGTATATGTCAAACGCGAACTGCGCATTTTTTACTTAAAGTCAAGAAACAAAAGAAAATTAAATTTTTCTGTTTGAATATTCAAGCATCCCCTTTGTGTTATCTCCCCTTTATCTATTAATTGTTGAAAGGTGCTATTTAATTTTTGTTCATAAGTTTTTCCACTAATATATTTTGATGTTAAGAATAATATGGATGAATCAGAAGAAATGTTAATTTTATCAGAATTATATTTTTCTCTAATCAGTTGGACCAGTTTATTTAAAGTATCAGTTTTCTTAAAAGTAAAATATACCCGTTTTTTATTGCACATGACACAATGCGGATTTTTGTAAATTTTGTAATAGTATAAATAGAAGCCCCTATCTCCTACGTAAAGAATATCACTATAATTATGTGTGTAACTGTGAATGCTTCCCAAACTGTTAGAGCTCCCCATCTCACTCATCAGAACAAAGTAGTACAGCTTACTTGTTATCAGTGAAGCTATTACCATAATCGTACTGACAATCGTTGGAATCGAATTTCTTACTACCTGTTCCGTTAAGGAATAGGAAACATCATCAATGTGAAAGTGACGTGCCCTTTTCTTTGCCTCTTCAAACACCCATATTATATGGTTTTCATTATTGACATCAAATTTCTCCTTTTTAATTTTTTCAAAGGAAATATTCATTACATATAAAATACAATCTTCGGGTGTTTTGGGTTTATTAATAATAGAACAGACTGGAAAGGTATCCTTAATATTATTACTACTGTAACTATAACTATTACTATTATTACTGTTATTACTATTAATAGCAGTAGTAATAGTAGACGTAGCAGTAGTAATAGTAGCCATAGCAGTAGTATTCACGTTTGCGTAATTTTCGACAGTGCACTGCAGACATGCAAAATTATTTCTCGTGTTGACGATTTTTATACTACCCTTAAATCCTTCTACACCTCCATCTATGTAAATAATTTCTTTTTTTTTTAAATTAAAAATTAAATTATTAATATACAACCTACTGCTTATATTATCTAAACAGCCAATAATAAAATCGAATTTTTCAAAAAAAGGGGCATCAAAAAATTCAATGTTTTTCTTATAGCTATGTATGAAAATATCTTTATATTTTTCATTTATTCTCTTACTTATTACATCCACTTTATATTCACCTATATCTTTATTTGTGAAGAATAGTTGTCTATGTAAATTACTTACTTCAATTGTGTCATAATCAATGATAGACATATTTTTTATGTTCATGTATATTAAATTTTTTATCACTTCATTACCTAAACCACCGCAACCCACAATTAACACATTTACCTTTTCAAATGCATTACACATTTTTTCCACCACAAAAAAAAAAATAATAAAATAAGCAATTGTTATATTCGCGTTAAACACTTTGAGTACTTATTGGAGTACTCAAATTGTTGATATTGAATATGATATATTGAATACGTCATTTGAATGACGTATCTTTTTTTTTTTTTTTTTTTTTTTTTACTTTTTTTTTTAAAAATATAAAAACATACCCTTTGCTTAAATTTTCACATAATCTGCACGCACGAAACTGCTGTGGATTATAACAGTTATTAAAAACATTTCAAAAATAGATTAGTAGCCTTATTTTTTCCTTTTATTTACCATCGCCATGGATTCAAGGATCTGACAATTAGGGATACTTAAAGGAAGTGAAGTTAGAATATTCATCTTCCACATATACACATATGTATGCATACAACATATATATGTATATATGTACGTTTTAATTTTTTTTTTTTTTTTTCCTTTTAAGGCACATGGTAAAAAAGGTTAAGGTATGAAATCCCTAAAAACGAAGCAAAAACATTTTCGTGAAAAATGAGGAATATGAGGGGAAAAGAAAATGATTCCTAATTTCCCATTTACTGCTGTTCAATTTTCAGCATTTACATTGTGAGCGGCTCTTTGCTTCGATATGATGATAAGTATATGTAATTTGGTGCCTTTTTAATTGTGCAATTTTTTTCTTATAAAAAAGGCTCATAAAAGTTAGAAGCGGCGTTATGACTAATCGGCGGAGGAGTAAAAATAGGTTTAGCATAGCACGAACGTGGTATTGCCTCCTTTTACTTTTCTCAATACAGTGTTCATATAATACATCAAAAAATATTACAACATGAAGTTGAAGCAATACTTTAGTAATTTATATACCCGCAATAAAATATTTCACCGATAAAGTTATGTACTAGTCAGGTGAGTTTCATCACTATAAGGAAAAACACACATTGGTTTAGGTATGTATATGAATACATAATTATGTACATATATACATGTACGTATATGTACGTTTGCACAATTTCCTTTTGAACACAGAATTATGGAAGAAATGCTCTACTGTGTGCCTATCTTTTTGGATTTACAAATTTTACAATTTTACTTTCTCTTTCGTATTATCTTTCCTCCTTTTCGTTTCTTTTTTTTTTTTTCCTTTCTTCTGCGTGCGTATTTACCGCAAGTGAAAAGCGGCAAGAAAAAATACTTAATTGAAAACAATTGTACATGTAAATATATAAATGCGTATTTATATATATATGTATATGTATATGTGCACACTAAAAATGGTTAGAAAAAAAAAAAAAAAAAAAAAAAAAAAAACAGCACCATTTATACAATACTATGTCAGGATTATATAATTTTTTTTTTTTTTTTTTTTTTGCCTGAACTGTTAATAAATATTCGCAGTATGCACACTTAAAGGAATAGCGGCACTAAGCAAATTGAAAATGTTTCAACGTGTTTAACGTATGCTTGTTATGCGTACATATATATGCACATATATATATATACACTAGCAAAAATGTAAATTTCTGCATATGTGTGTATCTAAATGTATATACACCCACACATATATATATAAAATTTTGGCTGACGCGTTTTGTGCCCTTTCGCAAGGGGGTTATAAGTCGAAAAAGTGTACATCCGTATAGTTGTTTTTGCTCATCACTTTTTGGTGCCCTCGTTACCCCTCTTATGTAAAATTGTCTGATCAATAATTGCACATATTTGCTCAAAAATGCCTTCTATAGATTTTTCCCCGTCGATATTTTTGCACACATGGAAAAATAAGGAAATAATTTTTTTCTCATTTTGCAAATATAAATCATATCTTTTATTAAATGTACTCTCGTTATCATCTGCTCTTCTTTTTAACCTCATCAAAATTTCATCATTTATATTTTTGTAATCTTCATTTTGAGACGTCAACAATAATTCCTCTTCTGTATGTAATTTAATGTTTTTCCTTTTTTTTTTAATTAATTCAATTATTTTTATGTTATAGTTAACATTTGTGATTGGATCTCTTATTCTGTTATTCACTCTTTCCAATAGACATTCTTTGCTAACGGACATGTTAATAAAATTTGTAATTTCAATATTATTTTTTTTAAATAATAAAGCTTGTTCATATGTCCTAGGAAACCCATTAATTATTATCCCTTCACATTCTTCTTCACCAAGGGTATACTTTTCCAGCTGTTTCAAAAAAATTCCTATGACTATGTCATCGGGAACGAACGAACCATCTGTAAAAGACTTTTGTATATATTCCAAATCTCTTTTTTCTTGCTCTGTTAATTCCTTTACACATTGATCAGAAGAAGAGGAATCTCTGATTCTTTCTTTACTATCTTTTAAATGTTCTTTTAACAATTCACTTATTGTAATTATTTTGAAATTATATTTTTTGGAAAGTAACCTACATTGAGTGTCTTTTCCTGACCCCGGTGCCCCATTCAGAATATATATTTTTTTTGTTCCCTTGCTTAACATTTTTGCGTTTACCATATTTTTACTCTGCAGTTATTCTACATGTGTCTAGTGTTGATGTAGGCGAGGGACATAAATGAATACATATGTGTGCAGCATATGGTATGTATATATATATGTATGTGTGTACACTTAAATATATATACATATATTTTTTTTTTTTCCTGGAGTACTTCATCAATACATGTGTGAATACGTATTCTTACGGAATAACATTATTTACTTTTCTTATTGACAAGGAATATTTTTTAAAAGAACCTAATTTCTCTTCATTTCCACATAAAAATGAATTGGACTCTCTTGACTCCTTTCCTAGTGGAATAAAATGTGCATTGGATTTTTTTTTTTTTTTTTTTTTTTTTTTGGTGTGGGTAAAGTGGGGAGGCGTATAATACTAATATCTACATTATTAAAATATATTTTTAAGAGTTTTCATTACATATATTTTATATCTTCTTTTTCTTAAAAATAGCACTTTTGTTTTTTAAAGAAATGTAAGTGTTTTGGTTTTCCTTTTCCATGAGCATTCGGTGTAACGATAAATTGTTTCACTGCATTTTCCCATTAGTATTTTCTAAATTTTTTTTTTTTTTCCTATATTACTTTTAACACATGGCGTTTACCGAAGCGTAAAATTCGAATGGATATATTCGTTTCTCTATACACTCGTTTTACTTTTCTATTCCTCAACTCAATTATTTTTCTTTTCGTTTGCTCTCTTTTATTCCTTTTCACTACTTTCTTTTTTTTTTTTTTTCTTTTAATTTTCCCCACGTTCGCTTTTATCACCATGTATCCTGCTTGAATAAGGAGAAATCATGATGTCACTTTGAAAAAAATATTTCACTACACACACCTTCATTGGATTAATGAAAAGAATATATAAAACATGCACAAAGGCAAGTGCAGTGGTATATATAAGGACAAAATGGTACCCTTTATTTTTTTCTTTTTTTTTTTTTTTTGACATTTTCCGTTATTCCCTTTTTGATTTCTTCATGACTAATCATTTTTTATTTCCCTTTTTAATTTTGCATCCTTTCATAGCATTACTTTTATGTAGTTTACTTTCGTTACGTTACATTACTTTTCTTTGTTTTTTTTTTTTTTTTTTCCTTTCATTGAAGGGTGTGTAACTGTTAGTGTCTGTCTTTTTTTTTTCAATTGAAAAAATAGGATTTCAAATTAAGACGACCCATACGAATTTGTAAAAGATATGTAATTTGATGGTGATACGTAGATCTGTTGTTAAAGTAAATGATGAAGCCCCTGCAAAATTATTGTGTTCATTATTTTCAATGAATAACCAGCTATTTAAATAAGTAAAATAAAATAAAGTAAAATAAAATAAAATAAAATAAATTCACTTCGGACAATTGTGCCAAGTAACTTCTTACCTAGGTGAAAGCATCCTTTAATTTTCAAAACAAAAATTTTCTTAATATGTGTCACAATGGTATGCTCGAAAAAAAACAAAAGAAAAACATAAATATAAATAAATAAATAAATAAATGAATGAACAATTGAGTGAATAAATAAGAAAAACAGAAGCACGTAAAACAAAGTATGTATAATTTAAGTTGAATAAAAGTGCATATCATGTGTTTAAAAATGAAAAAGGAAAAGACTTATAGACTTCCTTTTTTTATGTAACGAATTTCGTTTATTTAAAAATATTGAATTAAGGGTTGTGTTTCTTTACTTAAAAGGAAAGGTTTTAGCGGTTTGGATGTATAAGGTAGTCAGTTTTTTTTTTTTTTTTTTTTTTTTTTTATGCTCCATATTAACCGCTATTACCATTTTGCTCTACAACATTACAGCTGCGTAGAAAAAAGAAAAAAAAAAAAAAAAAAAAAAAAATACAATACGTTAGAAGAAGTAAGCTCAAAGAAATATGTTCAAAGAAATATGTTCAAAGGAATATGTTCAAAGGAATATGTTAAAAGAAATATGTTAAAAGGAATATGTTAAAAGGAATATGTTAAAAGAAATATGTTCAAAGGATTATGTTCAAAGAAATATGTCCAACGTAATATGTTCAATGTAATATGTCCATTGTGATACGTTCAGTACATTATGTTCAGTGCGTTATGAACAATAATTTATGAACAGTAATTTATGAACAGTAATTTATGAACAGTAATTTATGAACAGTAATTTATGAACAGTAATTTATGAACAATAATTTATGAACAGTGCATAATTTACAAGCTATAATATATATAAATATATACATATATATACATACACATATATACATACATATATATATATATGTACGTATTATTTTTGAATATTCAAAGCCTTTTTATTAGAATGTTTTTTGGCAATTTGTCTTTTCACTGATGTACTGAATTTTTGTTTGTCTGTTTAATAAGAACTTTTTCCTTGTTTTTGTCTTAGCCTCATGCTTTACTTTTTCTTCTAACGAAGAGTAAAAGTACACATACACACACACCCACAAATTTTTTTTTTCCTTGCCCGTTCATTAATTTTTTGTATTTTTCGCGTTTATCGCGTTTTTTGTACTTTTTGTGCCTTTTTTTATTCTTTTTTTTCCTTTTATTATTATTTTTTTTTTGTGTGCAAAAATGGCTACTCTACCTGCTAGCAAGTCAACTAGTAAGGTTGCTATAACAGCTGAAATAGAACAAGAAGCCTTAAAGGAACAACAGTTTCAAGAAATTGTAACGTTACTTTACATTTGTGGCTTTTTCATAATATTGTGCTTAGTTTTTTGAACATATAGTTATGCTCTTTTATTTTATTATTTTATTTTATTATTTTATTTTATTATTATATTTTATTGCTTTATTATTTTGTTATATTATTTTGTTATATTATTTTGTTATATCATTTTGTTATATCATTTTGTTATTTTATTTTGTTATTTTATTTTGTTATTTTATTCTGTTATTTTATTATACTTTTTCCTTTTTTTCTTATTTTTCTTATTTATTTTTTTTTTTCCTCCCCCCCTTTGCCCGTTTTAGGAGAAATTACAAGATTTAGGTATCAACGCAGCAGACATTAATAAATTAAAGGGAAGCGGATACTGCACAATATTATCTTTAATTCAAACAACTAAAAAGGAATTATGTAATGTCAAAGGGATATCTGAAGCTAAAGTAGACAAGATATTAGAAGTGGCATCCAAAATTGAAAACTGTTCAAGTTTTATTACAGCTAATCAACTGGTCCAAAAAAGAAGTAAAGTTTTAAAAATTACAACAGGCAGTACAACTCTCGACCAAACTTTGGGTGGTGGAATTGAAAGCATGTCCATTACAGAACTCTTCGGGGAAAATCGATGTGGGAAAACTCAAATTTGTCATACATTAGCTGTTACGGCGCAGCTACCCAAAAATGTTAGCGGCGGGAACGGAAAGGTGGGCATTCAAATATGTGCAGGAACATATACGCATGGACAAATAGGAACATGTGTTAATGCATATATGTATATATATATATATATATATATATATATATATATGTTAATTATGTGCTGCAGTATATATGTACATATATATGTCAGTTGTGTCCTGAAGTATATATATGTACGGAGTGAAGCTCATTTTACTTGTGCTTATTTCACCTTGTGTGTTACTGAAAAAGGTGTGCTACATTGATACGGAAGGAACATTTAGACCCGAAAAAATATGCAAAATAGCAGAAAGATATGGAGTGAATGGTGAAGATGTGCTAGACAATATACTGTATGCCCGAGCTTTTACACATGAACACTTGTATCATTTACTGGCTATATCAGCAGCAAAAGTAATTTACATATATAACAGTATAACACAAGCGAATAAACGTAAAAATAGTATATTATGCCCGTTCTTATAAAAAACATCGTTATTTAAAAAGAGGAAAATTCTTTGTAAATGAGAAATTTATTTACATTTATATTTATATGCATTCGAAAAAATAAAGAGCACTAAAAGCATGGACATGTGTGCATATATATATATATATATATATTTTTTTTTTTTTTTTATATTTTATACTGGTTTGCTTAACAAAGATGTGCGAAGAACCTTTTGCCTTGCTGGTTGTTGATTCCATCATTTCTCTTTTTCGAGTTGATTTCAGTGGAAGAGGTAATAATGCCACTATTTTTACATAAACATAAATATGCACATGAGCATATATACACGCATATATAAACATATGCACATATATATGTGCATACGTCTACCAACGAAGGAGCCTTAATTTATCGTTCAAGTCTCATTAACACTTGTGTACATTTCTTTTTAATTTTTTTTTTTTTTTTTTTTAAACTAGGTGAACTGTCTGAAAGACAACAGAAGTTAAATAAAACAATGTCCATTTTATCTAAGCTCGGAGAACAATTTAACATAGCCATTGTAATAACAAACCAAGTAATGTCTGATCCAGGTGCCACTATGACATTTATTGCTAATCCAATGAAGCCAGGTTTGCGCGTTTTTATAATTTCATTTTTTTTTTTTTTTTTTTTTTTTTGCAAAAGTGTAATTCGTTTTTTTTTTATTTTTGTACGTTATTTTCTTATGGTTTAAATGAAATAGGGAAATTTGTAACTATTTTTTTTTTTTCTTTTTTTATGACTGTTCATAACTTTTATTCATTTTTCACAAAATGTTCAAATTGTCTCGTCTCTTGGTGAAGGAAAACAAGAAAAGCATGAAAGTGTGCACATACATACGCGCAAGTATATATATGTATATGTAATGTCTATGTGTACATACATGCGTGTATTTTTCTTTTCTTTTTTATTTCTTTCAGTTGGGGGTCATGTCATTGGGCACGCCTCTACGATCAGACTATCACTAAGAAAGGGAAAAGGAGATCAAAGGGTTTGCAAAGTTTACGATGCACCAAACCTTCCAGAAATTGAATGCATTTTTCAACTGTTAAGAAAGAATAAAGAACAAAAAATAAAGAGCAAAAAATAAAGAGCAAAAAATAAAGAACAAAAAATAAAGAACAACAAATAAAGAACAACAAATAAATAAAAAGAAAAAGAATCATAATAAATTACCCACATAATGTACACACAAAAATTAAACAGCTTTACGAGTGTAAACTGGAAAAAAAAAAAAAATAATAATAAAACAAAACATAACAAAGCGAAACACCCTTCAATTTGTTATATTTTATTTTAATTTATTTTATTTTAATTCATTTTAATTTATTTTAATTTAATTTATTTTCTTTTATTATTTATTTATTTTTCTTTTTATGAACTGTTCAGGTCAGACAGCGGTATTATTGACGCAACGGATTAGGCAAAAATGTACATCCTCACGATAATTAAAAAAAAAAAAAAAAAAAAAAAATCCTCATCATATATACTGTTACGATGTCTCCATTAATTTTTCTGAAAAAAAAAAGCCATTACAAGGCATAATATATATATATATATACATATACATATACATATACATATACATATACATATACATATACATATACATATACATATACATATACATATACATATACATATACATATACATATACATATACATATACATATACATATACATATACATTTACATATACATATACATATACGCATAAATACAAACGTGAAAGCATATACCCCCACACACATACAAGCATATAAGCACGCCTACACTTATAGTTACATAAAGATAGTAATTTTTTTTTTTTTTTTTTTTTTTTTTTTAATTGAAACTGATTATTTACTAATTCTTTTCAAAAAGGAGTCATTCTCTAAACGTTCCACATAAAATGGATTGCAAACCGCGTCAGCATAAATTTTGTGCAGTTTTATGAATATCTGAAAAGTAATAGGGTCGTTGAGTGTGCATATGGGTAAGCATATACATATGTACGCATGTATACATATGTATGCTTGTACGTCGGTACACGTTTGTGCACATATACATATATATACACACACACATATACAACTGAGAAGCTATACACGAATGAACTGCGTTACCCGTCTGTAACAATATTACCACGCATGGACAAAATAAAATACAAAAAAAAAAATATTCTCATTAAAAGAAGAAACTAATGAAATAACAAACATGCATGTGAGTTAACAAAAGTGCACACACAAAATGTCTGTATTATGACAGCTTGCAATAACATGTATATTAGTACGGTATAATGTATAGAACAAAAAAAAAAAAAAAAAAAAAAAAAAGGAAATTCATAATAATTCCATTTCACATAAAACAGGACTTACCGATTTAATAATATCATCAGTGTACTTATTTTTATTATCATCTATGGTTAATATAATCTTAAAATTTATGATTTTAATTACATAAGCGTAATTTTTATATGAACTGAACAGAGAAAGGTTAACTCCAACATATCCTAGATATGGGTCATACTTCTTTTCGCTGCCCTTCCTTTCATTTGACTCAACTGTATGGAGGTGCAGCAAAAAAAGGGAAAAAATTAAAACAGAGAAGAATAAAATAAGATAAAGCAGAACAAAATAAAACACAATATAACTGAACAAATGTAGGGATATAAAATACTCATATACACACACACATGTGCACGTATGTCGGTCACTCAGGCAATAAGGAAGTAATTCACCTTTCTACTGCCGTTAAATTTTTTTTTTTTTTTTTTTTTTTTACCTAATTTTTTAATATTGTTCAACGTTGAATAGATAGCAAACCGCGACGTTATTTCATCTCGTTCTTCCGTGGAATAAAAAAATAGTATTTCATCATTTTCTCCTAAGTAGCATATACTTTTTATGGACATTTTTCACGGCATATTACATTCATAAAAGTAGCTTTCTTCTGGGTTATCGCTTTAGTGCCACATATGTAAATATATATATATGTACACACACACACATGCACGTATATATATATATATATACACACACACATGCACGTATATATATATATTTTTTTTTTTCTTTTTTGTGACACAATATAAGAAAGATATTCCCTTTTGTTCTCTTATGCAAGGATTTAGAAATTACAGGGGATAATAAACTTTACTTATGTATATTTCTTTTCAAAAAAAATTATTTCTGCCTTTTTTTTTTTTTTTTTTTCTTCTCTGTCTCTTTATATGCTCTTTTTAAATCTGTTAAAATATTTTGCTCTTCGATTTGTGCTTTGAAGAACTCTTATAATCATCCTGTGCTCCCAATATTTTGTTTAATTCTTGTTATGTGTTAATTTATTTTCTTGTTTCACTGTGGCACTTTTCCTTACAACAGTGGAAGCATAATTTATCTTCATATAAAATTTATATTACACAAGGAGCATCACGCACACATGCACATATACGTACATATATATAAACATACACATATGCGCAATTACATATATATACACATGTATGCATGTATTTCCCTCTTTGCTATTCAAAAAAATGGAAAAAAATAAACAACTCTCAACTTCTGCTTATATATATATATATATATATATACCAAAACGGTGCGGGGAAAATAATTCTATGAACTGAAAAGATTTTTCTACGAAAATGTAATTTGTTAATAATCAAAATTGCAATAATACATACAATTTATTAAGTAGCCTTTTATAATTTATTTATTTACTTTTTTTTTTTTTTTTGAATTACAATATCCACTTGTTGAGGTGGTTACTTTGGAAAATGCTTAAAAAAGATTGTACGTGTATGCAAATTTTATTTTTTAAAAAAATTATGAACGCAGAGAAACGAAACGAAGCATGGTTATACGAAGCAAAACAAACAAATGAAAATATGAAGACCATGAAAAAGGGCTTATTAATTTTTGAAAAATTAAAAAAAAAAAAAAAAAAGCATAAGCGGAATGGAAAGTAGTGTAGAACTGTGAGGATGTACTATATCATTTGCATATACATGTGCGCACAGCTGTGTACAAATGAAGTACATACATGCAGGTATGAGAACATAACATGTACATAGTATACAAATGCCTATTGTTACATACTTATAAATACATATGCATACTGTATATATTTATATATCGCCTATGTCGGATGTACGCTGCATTTACATGTAAATCATATATTTGGAACAAAAAGCAAGTGGAATTAAACCTACAGGAAAAAAAAAAAAAAAAATTAATAAAATGTAGTAAGCGGGTACATATATATTATACACATAAAAATATAGCAGCAAGTGAGGATTCCCTTTTTCAAAGGTAAAATTTTTGTAGTTCCATATTTTAACGTGTTTTAATATTTGTGCTGTTGCCTTATGTTATGTTGTGCTACTTTTCTTTTTTTTTTTTTCCTGTTTAATTTTGTCAAGAAATAGAAGAAAAAAAAAAAAAAAAAAAAAAAGTATAAGATACAAAAGGTACAGAAGAAGAAGCAAAAAAGGCGGAGAAAAAGTATGTGGAAGAAAAAAAAAAAAAAAAAAAATTAAAATAGAATAGAATAGAATAAATTAAAATAAAGCAAATTATATAAATATATAGCAAAATATAGCATAATATAACAAATTAAAGGGGACACATACTAATCGCTTACAGATAAAGAGAGAAATAGATTTATATCCAGGGCGCTTCCATCAGTCCTAGAGAAGTGGAAGAAGGACAAGTATATGCATACATATGTATGTTCGTACGTATTCGTATGTGTAAGCTTATGCGCGTGTGGAAGTGTTATATGTGTCCCGCCCGCTGCGCGAGCGTTTTTGCATTATTTAGTAGTATTATTTAGTAGTATTATTTAGTAGTATTATTTAGTAGTATTATTTAGTAGTATTATTTAGTAGTATTCAGTAGTATTATTTAGTAGTATTATTTAGTAGTATTATAGTAGTATTATTTAGTAGTATTAAGTAGTATTTAGTAGTATTATTTAGTAGTATTATTTAGTAGTATTATACAGTAGTATTATTTAGTAGTATTATTTAGTAGTATTATTTAGTAGTATTATTTAGTAGTATTGTATATGTCCATGCACGTAAATTTTGCGTACAGCCCGAGTAAAAATTGTGGCCAACCGTATGTATGTATATATATATATATATATATGTTTATACATATGTAACTAACTATGCGCAGTAAAGACAGCAAACACTTTTTTGGTTGTTTCTTTATAATTGGTATTACTTTCATATGGGATGTATTAAATAGTAAAAGAATAAACGTATTTTTGAATAGACAGAATAATATTTGTAGTACTGCAAAAAGTGGAAGCTTAAATATATTCAACAAAAGAGATAGAGCGTTCATTGGTAATCCGCTAAAAAATGATGATACTTTTTTACAAGAAAAGAGAAAGCTTTATAAATCCAAACTGAAAGAGAATATCAACGAAAATAGTAGGAATGGCAGGAATGGTAGGAATGGTAGGAATGATAGGAATGGTAGGAATAATAAACTATTATATTTGAATAGAGGGAGGTTGAACTATTCAATGAATAACAGGGGTATGGATCAGTGCTACGTGGAAGAGAGAATAACAGGAAGTACTGTTAACGGGATTAGTTCAAAATGGTCTAGTCATAATAATAGCAGTAACAGTAGTGGGTGTACACATAGCAGAAACAAACAGTTTACTCTTCATATGAGCGATGAAGAGTATACGATAAACTCAGATGACTACACGGAAAAGGCTTGGGAAGCAATTAGTTCTTTAAATAAAATAGGGGAAAAGTATGACTCAGCATATGTAGAAGCAGAAATGTTATTACTAGCTCTACTAAATGATTCTGCGGATGGTTTAGCTCAAAGAATATTAAAGGAAAGTGGTATAGATACAGAATTATTAATACATGATATTGATGAATATTTAAAAAAGCAACCCAAAATGCCAAGTGGTTTTGGGGAACAGAAAATTTTGGGAAGAACACTTCAAACAGTTTTAAGTACAAGTAAAAGATTAAAAAAAGAATTTAATGACGAATATATATCTATTGAGCATCTACTATTAAGTATAATTTCGGAAGATTCAAAATTTACTAGACCATGGTTATTAAA
The DNA here is from genome assembly GCF_900090045.1 of Plasmodium malariae. Taxonomy (NCBI): domain Eukaryota; phylum Apicomplexa; class Aconoidasida; order Haemosporida; family Plasmodiidae; genus Plasmodium; species Plasmodium malariae. The sequence continues at coordinate 1,097,648 of NC_041779.1, read as the reverse complement.
ATATAATGTCAATTATGAAAAAGTGAAAAAAGCGGTAGAAAAAATTAGAGGGAAAAAAAAGGTAACATCTAAAACTCCAGAAATGACTTATCAAGCTTTAGAAAAATATAGTAGAGACTTAACAGCATTAGCTAGAGCTGGGAAGTTAGATCCTGTCATAGGTCGAGATAATGAAATTAGAAGAGCAATTCAAATATTGTCAAGAAGAACAAAAAATAATCCTATATTGTTAGGTGATCCAGGTGTTGGTAAAACTGCTATAGTTGAAGGTCTAGCTATAAAAATAGTTCAAGGAGATGTACCTGATTCTTTGAAAGGAAGAAAATTAGTTTCTCTAGATATGTCATCGCTTATAGCTGGTGCAAAATATAGAGGAGATTTTGAAGAACGATTAAAATCCATTTTAAAAGAAGTGCAAGATGCTGAAGGACAAGTTGTTATGTTTATTGATGAAATACATACTGTTGTAGGAGCTGGAGCAGTTGCAGAAGGTGCTCTAGATGCAGGGAATATTTTAAAGCCAATGTTAGCTAGAGGAGAGTTAAGATGTATTGGTGCTACTACTGTTAGTGAATATAGACAATTTATAGAAAAAGACAAAGCACTCGAAAGAAGATTTCAACAAATACTTGTAGAACAACCAAATGTAGATGAAACTATTAGTATATTAAGAGGATTAAAAGAAAGATATGAAGTTCATCATGGAGTACGGATACTAGATTCTGCACTTATACAAGCTGCTGTATTATCTGATCGTTATATAAGCTATAGGTTCTTACCTGACAAAGCAATTGATCTTATAGATGAGGCAGCCTCCAATTTGAAAATACAACTATCAAGCAAACCGATACAACTGGATAATATTGAAAAGCAGTTAATACAATTAGAGATGGAAAAAATTTCAATATTAGGGGATAAGCAGAGGAACATGTTCAACTACTCCGACACGACCACCATCAGGGGGACCACCGCGGGAAGCAGCGTTAGTAGCGATGCTAGTAGTGGTTCGAGTGATGATGGGGGCAGCCCATTTGACTATTCTCAAAGCCCAAATTTCTTAAAAAAGCGAATCAACGAAAAGGAAATTAATAGGTTGAAGATGATAGACAGAATCATGAGTGAACTAAGAAAGGAGCAAAAGAAAATTTTAGATTCTTGGAGTAGTGAAAAAAGTTACGTAGATAACATACGAGCAATAAAAGAAAGAATAGATGTAGTAAAAATAGAAATAGAAAAGGCAGAACGATATTTTGATTTAAATAGAGCAGCAGAATTAAGATTTGAAACATTACCTGACTTAGAAAAACAATTGAAAAAAGCAGAAGAGAATTATCTAAACGATATACCAGAAAAAAATAGAATACTTAAGGACGAAGTGACAAGTGAAGATATTATGAACATTGTTAGTATATCTACTGGTATACGATTAAATAAATTATTAAAATCTGAGAAGGAAAAAATTATAAATCTAGAACAAGAATTACATAAACAAATTATTGGACAAGATGATGCTGTTAGGATTGTAGCAAAAGCAGTTCAAAGATCTAGAGTTGGTATGAATAATCCTAAAAAACCAATTGCATCTTTAATGTTTTTAGGTCCAACAGGTGTAGGAAAGACAGAGCTATCAAAAGTTTTAGCCGATGTTTTATTTGATACACCAGAAGCGGTAATACATTTTGACATGTCCGAATATATGGAAAAACATTCTATTAGTAAATTAATAGGAGCAGCTCCAGGTTATGTAGGATATGAACAAGGTGGGCTCTTAACAGATGCTGTTCGAAAGAAACCATATTCAATTATTCTTTTTGATGAAATTGAAAAAGCACATCCAGATGTTTATAATTTATTACTTCGTGTTATAGATGAAGGCAAATTATCAGACACTAAGGGCAATGTAGCAAATTTTAGAAATACCATTATTATTTTTACATCGAACTTAGGTAGTCAAAGTATTTTAGAATTGGCTAATGATCCAAATAAAAAGGAAAAAATTAAAGAACAGGTTATGAAGTCAGTCAGAGAAACATTCAGACCAGAATTCTACAATCGAATTGATGATCATGTTATATTTGACAGTTTATCAAAAAAAGAATTAAAAGAAATTGCAAATATAGAAATTAAAAAAGTAGCTAATAGGTTATTTGATAAAAATTTTAAAATTACTATTGATGATGCAGTCTTTTCTTATATAGTTGACAAAGCATATGACCCCTCCTTCGGTGCAAGACCGTTAAAAAGAGTTATCCAATCAGAAATTGAAACTGAAATTGCCATCAGAATTCTTAATGAAACTTTCGTTGAGAACGATATTATTCATGTGTCTCTAAAGGATCAAAAATTGCACTTCACAAAGGGTTAGAGAGGTGTGTAAACTATCAAAGAGTGTATATAACGCTGAAGGATGTACACGTTTAGTACACACACATATGTACGCATGTGTGAAAGTGCACATTGACAAACCCCTTGGTATTGCAAGAGCAAACGAAATTTATTATAAAACACAGTCTTATATGGATGACCATCTTACCTACACCGTTGTAGCAGTTACAAAAAATTAAAAATTACCTCAACAAATTCAGAATTTAGATTTTTTCCATTCATATCTAGGCTGTGCAAGGGGACCTCCATCACTCGTTTTTTGAGCTAACTTTTTGGGCCTATTTTTTTTAAGAGCAATATACGAAAAATGGGAAAAAAAAAAAAAAAAAAAAATCAATTCGTTTAGCAGGGCCAGTATTGTCACTATATTTAATGCGTCCATTGATATTATTATATTCTTTTTGACCTGTATTGTCATTATGTTCATTACGGACAGCTGAATGTCCTAGTATTCAGTACAGTCTACAATGCCAATACTGTATGAACTGTCTAAGGCTGATCGTACCCCCCTTCCCAATAGTAGTCCTCTCTTATAGGGGCATTAAAGCAAGCTATGAAAAGGGAACTCCCCAAATGTTAACTTTTTTATAGGCGATAGTACAAACAAAATGCGAATACAAGTGTATACATATATACGTACGAACACCTATATATATGTATGCGTACATAATGTATATACTTCTATATATGTATGTGCATATATACATTTGGATACATGATACCATCCAATTTTAATGTTCCTTGATAGAGACATATCAAATAGTCAGTAGAATGGGAAAAAATTCAGAACGGCTTTAAATTATTATTAGCTAGCCAAATGCCAATTTTATGATTTCCAACAAGTGATACTTTTTTTACTTTCCATTTTACCTTTTTATTTTTTTTTTTTTTTTTTACTCTCATTTTTTGTATTATAAAATAGGATTGTTCTGTTTATCCACACATCATTGTTAGTTTTTGAATTTTCTTTTGAATTTTTTTAATAATTTTATTAAATTTTTAATAACGATTAACGAGCTGTATGACGTATTTTAAGCATTTTCTTAATTATATTAAAAACAGTTAAAGAACTGTATTACTCATTTTAAATTATGTCTTAATTTTATAAAGACAGTTAAAGAGCTGCTTGACTTATTTGTGTTGCAGTTGTTGCTCAAAAAAAAAAAAAAAAAAAAAAAAAAAAAAAGAAAAGACTTTTTTTTTTTTAATTTTAACCGACTCAGTGAAATAAATTACATTAAAATTTTGCTATTTGTCAGACCCACTGAACTTGTCTATTTTTGTTCTTTCTCATTTTTCTCAAGTTGTAAAAAAAGTATTTCCATATTTATACACATTTTCGCACGTCACACCGTTAGTATGCTTGTGCTTGTGCTTATGCTTATGCTTATGTATTAACATCGTCGCGCGTATAATGTTGTAGTCGTATGATGTAAAGAAGTGAAAAATGCAAAGGCATTTAAGTGCGCATAATGAGTTAAATGGATTTTTATTTCCCTTTTTTTTTTCCCACATGTAATTCCCTTTTCCTCCCTTTTTTTTCCTCTATTAAAATGAAAAGCTAGCCTTTTTTATCCCAATTATTGTTGAAATGCAAAAAATGGAGTTTTAAAGACGCAAACAAAAAGAGTTCACATAAAAGCGCACAAAAATATTAAATTTGGTCATCTAAAAAAAAAGAAAAAAATGTAAACGTGCAATATAACACACTGACACATTAACGTCTTAACGCATTTTTTTTTAAGGTTTTTAAAATGCGTTATATACATATATGTGAATGGAGGAAAAAATAGCGCAGGATCAGATTGCAGAAGAAAAAAATGGTCATTGCACATGTGCACTTCGTACATGTGCAGTACGCATATATAGGTATATACATGTATATGTGTACACTTTTTATACGCGTATATATGTATGTACATATGCACAATGTGTGTCTATTTAAAAAAAAAAAAAAAAAAAAAAAAAGGCAAAACATAGCAACGAAAAAGTAACTATTATAAATATGTCTAGCAAAACAAATTTACCCTTTCTCTAATTTGAGGTATGTAACCCAAACTGAGCAGGCGCAAGGTGACAGCTAAGTGAAGAAGCAACTGGATCTGTAACAGCAGTTGTAACAACGCAAGATAAGATAAGACAAAAAAAAGTAGTAGCTATATGGTAGCTATGTGGTAACTATATGAATTATATACCCGAGGAAAATTCAAAATTCCTCACTTAAATGAACAAGAAAAAAAATACAATACAGTACAGTACGATATAGTACGGTATAATATATTATAATATAACATAATATAATGTATTTATATATACATACAATCAGGTCTAATTGCAAAAATTCAAAAAAAAAAAAAGAGAAAAAAAAAAAAAAAAATACTGATCTGATAAATCAAGCGAGACAACAACGTTACTCTCTGTGAGTTTATTAAAAAATGTACTCAAATTAATTTTACATCAATATGTATTCAAAATATACGTTTAATTCTTAAAAGAAAATGCTTTTCCTTTTTTTTTCTACATTTCTATTCGCCCCATTATACTCCTTATTTCTTTTTTTTTCTAAGTTTTTTTTTTTTTTTTTTGGGCTGCAATTTTAACCTTGACTTATTTCCACCTTGTGCATGTACGAGAATTGCTTACACTCCATTTTTATCTCCAAAATTCCTAAGTGAAAAAAAAAAGAACATCGCTTTATGATATACAGAATGGTTAGATAAGCAGCAAAGAAGTAGCAACGAATAAACAAAGCAGAAGAACGAGCGAACGAACGAACGAACGAACAAGCGAACGAGCTAACGAGTGAACGAACGAGCTTGGCAGAAGCCTTAGCGGCCCTTAATGCTCAAGCTAAATGCCTCCACTTATGCCGTACGTCAAAAAGGTTAAAATACACAAACTATAGTACTTCATCTCATGTGTACGCATTGTGGGCTAACATATACATATATGTACACACATGTATTCTCCTATGTAATGCGTTTAACGTGCGTACCGTTTTTGTACACGGCCTTAGCTGTATCATCCAGTATGTTGTGGGGCAATTTGAAAATTCTTTTAAAATATCCCACTTCTCTTTCTTTTGCATGCAGAATTAAATTGTCACCATAAGTTTCAAATAATTCTGTTTGAGATCTCGGTCCTGCAATCGTTAACATTCCTTCTCCTATTTCTACATCTATATCTTCAATTTTAAATCCTGGTATGTCTAAAACTAAGATCGCTTGACAGGTTTCAGAGTCATACATTATATCAACTTTTGGTCTAAACGTTATTTGCTTTTTCATATTCTTATCAGGTTCTATTTCCAAAACGGTGTTAGGGTTAACTAACGTATTCTTCTTTTTAGGAATAGACTGTATTTCCTTCTACATACATATCATGGGGAAAGAAAAAAAAAAAAAATATAGAATGTAACGTCGTATTGTAGTTATATTGTAGTTATATTGTAGTTATATTGTAGTGAGAGCAGATAAACAAAATGGAAGTTTTTTTTGGACCAAGGGTGATACAATAAATGAAAAAAGTTCTCTTAGGCAATATAAGTAACAAAAAAGAAAAAAAAAATTCAAAAAATTAAAAAACAAATAGCAGCGTTATATTTAACTTTATTTAATGTATATGCTACAGTTAATTTCTCATCCGAGCACACTTAATATGCTGAGAGTGCTCTTACGTATAGATATACATGCATGCATATGCATATATATGCACATATATATACACATATATATAAATGTACATGTGTACATGTTTAATTCCTTACAATATCCACTCTATGGTCGGGGACTACCTTTATCTCACCCTTGTCACCGCAACCAGCACATAAACAACTCATTGTTACAAAAAACAAAAAAAAAAAATAAAAAAATAAATTCAAAAAATAGCACAAATAAATAGAGGTGCAAATAAGAGAGTTATATATTAGGTAGATTACTTCTCCTCTCTTTTTCTTTTTTTTTTTTTGTTTTTGATTTTTTAGGACAGAAAATGATGAAGTTTTTTGTGGCTATAGCTACAAAATAAAAAATAAAAAACAAACAAACAAACAAACAAACAAACAAAGAACAAGACTTTTAAACAAAAATTGAAAAACAAATACCCGTATAGAAGTACATATATACGTATTTTTATGTGCCTATATATATGTATATGTTTATATATGTATATGTTTATATATGTATATGTTTATATATGTATAAGTTTATATATATATGTAAGTATATATATATTTTGAAAATGTTTAAAGGGTAAAAAGGGACTTCAAAAAAAATAGCCAGATAAAACCAATTTTCCTTTTGTTAAGTTTGTTTAGTAAAAAAAAGAAACAAAAAAAAAAAAATGTAGATTAACAAAAAAACAAGAAGACAAAACAACAAAAGCAAAATTATTTTGGGCGGAAACGTATACAAAATGTCTCAATGAACAAACACATAAAAATGTCTTAAGGTCTTTTCTTTTTTCATGCTTAATGAAGAGTTAAAAAGGAAAATATATAATAGAAAATATAAAATAAAACTTAAAAAAAGAAAAAACAAAAAAAAAAAAAAAAAATGAACAAAATATAATGTAGAAACAAAAGCATATTCGAGTTTTATTAACATAATTCAAAATTATGATGGTGCAAGGTTTTTTTTTTTTTTTTTTTTTTTTTTTTTTTTTTTTTTTTTTTTTTTGCCCTTCATTATTTATCATTTTGTTTGTCCGTTTGTTTGTTCACTTTTCATCAATTTATTTATCCTCTTATCCATTTGTCCATTTATGTAAAAATTCTATGAAGGTATGAAAAACATGAAGAAACAAAAATTATATGAGGTGTCACAATGTAGGAATACAGTACTTGATAAACAACAACTCCTCTGCGTCTGCAGAACGCTCACACATCCCTCATGTACATGTGAATACATATATATATATATATATATGTGTATATATATATTGTGTATATATATATTGTGTATATACGTTCATATAAATAGCGGGTAACAATTTAAAGAACGTTGAACAACTGGAAAACCCTCCCCCTTTTAGGCAGAAATGGTGTGCCAGAAAGTACAACACGTAGTAGAAATATTATCAAAACCTGGTTGCTTAGTAGCAAATATAATATATGCACATATGTAGACAATATTTTACAAGTGTACGTGGTATCTATTTGTATATTTCTATTAGTCTTATTATATTCTTCATGGAATAGTGACACAATGTGCACACATTAAAATTAACGTGAAAATGTACTTTTGTTTTGTTCAACCGCAAGAAATGTAAAAAATTTCCTGAACATGCAAGAATATTTTTATTTTTATTTTTATTTTTTTTTTTTTAATAGCTAAGAAATGCATCATAGGAAGAGGTTTGACAGCTTACAAAATCATATTTTGATATTTTTATTTTATTTTTTTATAAATATCACATATTTTTACACATTTTAGCTAACTCATTTGGCTTCTGAACAAAAAAAAAAAAAAAAAAAAAAAATATAGTGAACAAAGAATTATATGTCTACACTGACCCATAACTACTATAACTTAACATTTTTACGTTTTAGAATTAATTTATTTTGTTAACGTGCAACTCCTAACTGATTAATTGTTGATGATAAGATCTGGTTCTTTTTTATTTTCTTTTTTCACAGTTTGTTTTTTTTTTAAAAAGTAGAACGTCGCTCCTTTTTGACTTGTTGCCTTTTCGGCGTTGTTCTGTTGTTCTGTTGTTGTTCTGTCGTGTAGGGGTTATAAAACAAACCCTATTCATCACTCACACGTGTAGGTTTATTTTGCTATTACTTTGGCTATACGTCCTTTATTTTTGTTAATTCTGTTATGTATAATTTATTATTTTTATTTTTATTTTATTTTTATTTTATTTTTATTTTATTTTATTTTTATTTTTATTTTATTTTTATTTTATTTTTATTTTATTTTATTTTTTTTTATTTTATTTTTATTTTATTTTTATTTATTTTATTTTATTTTTATTTTATTTTTATTTTATTTTATTTTTATTTTATTTTTATTTTATTTTTTGGCTTTTCTTTGGCTTACTTAATGTAGACATTTTTTCGTGTATTGTGCTTACGAAATTCATGCCAGTTGCTTACAAACGTCATGTTTAAGTTAAAGAATAAATGAGTGAAAAGCATGATACCATAACATATGCTTGTTACGAAAAAAAAAAAAAAAAGAAGATATGTATACATATGGAGGGTAATGAACATATATTACATACGGGGAAGAAGTAAATAAAAAGGAAAATGAGAACATCCACAATGGGAACATCCATAATGTGAACACATATTTGCTTATGGAGATAAAAAAAACTAAATTGGGATAAAAGCGAGTAACATGCTTATATAGACTAAAAAATATATATATATATATTTAAATATATGTATACATATATGTACGCCGTGTTTTGTTTCTTCCCGTACTTTATTTTTATTGTCACCCAAATGGAAAATTGTGCTAACAACTTTAAACATGCTTTTCTAAATAGTGCATCCATACGTAGAAATGGATGGATATATACTTTTTGTATATCCTTTCTTCTTCTGTTCTGCCTTATTTTATTTTGTGAACGTAAACCACTGTGTTACTTTTTACCTAACCACTGAAGAAAAAAAAAATATAAAAATAGTAAGTAAAACGTGTAAATAAACAAACTAATGTATATATATATATATATATATATATACGTGGTCAAATTGGTATAAACGCTTATATATCTCTTTTGCACGAATGTCAAACAAAAAATGAATAGCCTTATTTATGAATTATCATGGACATTAAATAAAATGTCTTTTCCCTTAATATGCAATATGAAGATGAGGGGGCAGTAAGGAAAAAAAAAAAAAAAAAAAAAATGTATACTACGCTTTTGCATCATATTTTTGTGTAACAACATTTTCTGCAATTATGTTCTTTTTTTTTTTTTTCGCATAATTTTATATTATGTTAATTTGAATTATAATTATAATTTCGTATATGTATATGCATTCGTATTTGCATTTGCATTGTGCATACCCCAAGAAAGTCCTCAAAATCTATGGAGCCGTCGTTGTTCAGGTCCATTGCATTAAACAACTTCAGTGAATCTGTTTCAGTTACGCATGTAAATTCCTTATCCTTTAGCATCTGCATTAGTTTTGTTAGGGGTATTACCTTTTTGTTATTTTCCTTTTCAGTAACTAGGTGCAAAAATGAGAAAAAAGAAAAAACAATTTAAGATGTATACGTAAGCGTGTGTATATTACGTATATATGTATGCACGTATGTACATATGTACGTATGTGCATTATGCGCATGCACACATAGTATTTCCACGAGTAGTACTATATTTTCACATGAATAGCTAGTTTTATCCCATTTTGCTTATTTTTTCCTTATTTTTCTCATTTTTTTCATTTTTGCCATTTTTTTCATTTTTGCCATTTTTCTCATTTTTGCCATTTTTCTCATTTTTCTTGATTTTTTTTTTTTTTTTTTTTTGTGTGTGAGTGCTTTAGGATACACCACACTGCTGCTGTGTCTTACTGGCATACTTTTGAAACTCCAACTCAATATCAATTTTGCTAAAACCTTGAAAAAAATTTTTAAAATATTGTGTATCTATGTCAATAACTGCCTGTATGTATTCACCAAAATCGATGAGATTATTTTTGTCCATGTCATAATTTTGAAAGAGTGTATATTTTTCTAAACTCCAATCACTCTTTTGTAAGTCTGCATGTGATATAAAATTATCCTTATCCTTGTCCATCTTATTAAATGAATCCCTCCATATCATTAAATCCTTGTCATTATATTCATCTAATATGGCAAATTGTTCCCTCCATTCATTTATCTTGGAATCATGAATTTTCTTTTTAGTGTATTCTGCCCAATATCTAGTTATGTATCTCTTGCTTTCACAAAAAATTGCACCATTCAGCGAGCCACCATACTTACTACTACCACTACTTCTACAGCTGCTACTACTTGAGCTTAATAACATACGGTTACTCAAGATGTTGCCATTCCAAAGATTGTTTCGTACACTACTGATTGATCCTTTCCCCCTTAAAGACTGTAAACAAACTTGATGTATACCTCTTTGCATACTTTTACATAGATAATGTTAAAAATGATAATAACATACAAAAAAAAAAAAAGAAGATGATGAAGAGGATGAAGATAACAAAGAATGGCTAAAAGGAATAAAATGACCAAAAAAAAAAAAAAAAAAAAAAAAAAAAAAAAAAATAAATAAAACAAAATAAAAACCCCTCCAAAAAAAAAATAATAAAAAAAAACAAAACACAAAAACTATATATGTAAATTTCAGAAAAAAAAGAAATTTGTTTATATTTTTTAAAGTAAAATGAGAGAAAGAAATTTTACATATTTTTGCAGCCTCTTAATTTGTTTATTTAATACGCATGATTGTTCTACTTGGACTTTATTCCTCCTTTTAATTAAAATTTTCCCTTTAACCTTCTATTATTCGTTTATCCTTGTGTCGTTATTATATTTCGTTTCGTTTCTTTGCTTTTTTTTTTTTTTTTTTTGTGTTTATTTGATTTTACATTGCTTTATTTTGCTTTCATTTATTTTGTCTGTTTTTTTTTTTTTTATTATTATTATTTTTTTTTTTGTTTTTCCTCACTAAGGTGTACAAAATGCAGGAACGCTTTAGTTATACCGAAATACACTTTTTATGTAAAGGTTTGAAAATGGGGAGTAAAAATAAACAGTACAATAGAAAAGAAAAAACCAAAAAAATAAATTAAACAAAAAAATAAAATAAACAAAAAAATAAAATAAACAAAAAAATAAAATAAACAAAAAATAGAAAATAAACAAAAAAAAAATTATTTCATTCAGAATATTTATTATATCCTCTCAAAATAATTTTTTTTTTTTTTTTTTTTTTTACTCCTTTAGAATAATGGAAAATGTGAAATTAAAGAAAGAGAAAGCAAGTGTTATCTGATGCTTGATTCAGCTAATGGTAATAGAAGAAAATAAAATTTAGAGCAAGTATAACATCTCTATTGCTTTTTTTTTTTTTTTTTTTTTTAAATGGTTCAAGCTTTAAGGCTTTTAACTAATTGTTGAGGCACCCTTAAGAACAAGCTAGAAAAATAGGGAAAGCAAAAGGGCAAGTAGAAAACCAAACGTGAGTATATGTATGCGTATATGTGTATACATTATGACCCATTACATGCAAGTGATTCTTCCCTGAGGCTTCGGATCAAACTTCATCAATTATCCGATAGTACTAAGAAATACACAATGAAAGAATTTGGGTTTACTGCCTTTTCGTATACGTTGGCCCGATTAAAGACAAAAAAGTGTGCATATATATACGTGTACATGTGTACATATACACATATATAAATATATTAATACAAATATATATATAAAGTTTTAAAGTCATGTGTTGTTAACATACCATCCCTTCAAGGAATTTTACGAAAGCATATTTTCTCTTTAGTATGTGCTTCCATTCATCATTCCACATATCAGACAGTATATCCTAATATCATACCCGTGGTGTTCATATTATTGCATTATGTAAAAGCTGTTTTAAAAACGTTAAATTATTTAATGTTTGTTTTTATTAAAGTGCAAGAAAAAAAGGAAGAGGAAGTTTTTTTTTTTTTTTTTTTTTTTTTTCTCTATATTTATCTACTTTTTTGCACACATCTTTTGCAAATGTTCAGGAGAAAAATACGCAAAAAAAAATTTCCCCCTTTTTTTTTTTTTTTTTTTACCTGAACATATGATATTTTGATAGAAAGTAAATTATATTGAAATATGAATAAATTTGAGTCCTTTTTTTTTTGTTTGTTTTATTAACACCCATATGTATATATCTTTATCTACACAAGCCCCTATGTAAGGCTTTCCATTTTATAATTGATTCCAACCCCAGCGGTATAAAGCGAATGGCAAAAATGCAGCAAAAAGGAGTGGAAAATAATAGCGCGAGCACATGATCAAGTGAACAAATTATCATATTAACACATGAACATATGAACATATGAACATACGAATATATGAACATACGAACAAATGAACATGCGAACTAGCCAAAATACTAAAACAACCTAAGAAGAGAACAAAAATTATGTACTGTTCATAATTTTTGCATATTTGCATATTTTTTTTTTTTTTTTTTTTTTAACATTCAAAAAGGTGTATAAGGCTTAAAAAAAAAAAAAAAAAAATTAAAGCATTGTACCACAAAAATTATAGTAGAAAAAAAAAAAAAAGATACACATACATGGGTTGGTTGAGCATGTGTATCGTTGCGCTTTTTTTGTTTCTACAACTAAATATTTCTCGAACAGTTGAAAATTCCAAGCCAACTAACAAAGATAATACGTACACTTTATATTTTAAGAATGTCTCTAAAAGATAAAAACGAAAATGAATAGAAAAAAGCACACGCAACGCGAACGTGTCATTATAGAGCATATACATATAAGCCCATATATATATATATATATATATATATATATATATATATATATATATATATATTTATATATATATATATGTATGTATGTATGTATGTATGTATAATAGGTAACACAGTGCATTAAAACATTTCACTATTTTATGTATTTCTCCTTTTAAACATGACAGAAACAGAGATATGTAGTTCGTAGACCTGAGGGCTCTCCATTTAGAAATTTTCTCTTATATGTTGAAGAAATATACAGATCTACTGTCATATACCCCATTAAATATGTTTATGTTAATAATGAATATTTTTAAAAAAATGTGTTTTTCACTCCACGCAGAGTTGCACCTACCGTGATATGTACATGTGTACATGCATACATACGTATATACATACATACATGCGTACATACATGCGTACATATATTCGTACATATATATGTATAAGCGCACATGCCAGTGCCCATGCACACACGCACACGCATACACGTATGCATGTCTTACTAGCTTAACACGAGAGACGATAAACAATTCTTCAGAGTTTTACAAATTTTTTCCCTCATTAAAGGATGTGCCTTTGAAACATTTCGAGAAATTAATATCATTTAAAAAAAGTGAAATAAAGAATAAAAGTTTAAAAGAATTTTGCCAAGAGAAAAAACAATTACACGAAAATGAGGACGATCATCGAACGTGTTACTGTTGTTATTGCAGTCAATATCCTACATTCCCTTTATATTCTCATTTAAAATACAAAAGAGCGAAATTCCTTTGCGACAAAAAAGGTATACACGCAAAATTTTTGCTTTAAGTGCATTTATGTTTTAAGTGTTTAAATTTTTATTTTACTTACGGGGTTTTATTCATAGCTCATCCGTATTATAGCAGTTAAAATTGTTATTTCGTTTTGTTTGTTCTGTCTTGTTCTGTTACGTTTGTTTTGTCTTATTCTGTTACGTTTGTTTTGTCTTATTCTGTTACGTTTGTTTTGTCTTATTCTGTTATGTTTATTTTTTTTCTTTTTCCTTTATCCCTTCTCCTTTTGTCTTTTTTAATAGACCAAGAAAAGGGCATCCTCTTGACACTGTCCTGCTTGAAAAAAAAAGAAAAAATATATCATGAGTTTTACATTCAGCAGAATTCAAGCTTTTTTATGTTAAATGTTACCTTGCAGCAGTTCGGTATAGTTTGTCTTCTTTGCAACACTGCAGAGGATACCTATTATTAGTTATATTGTTCTATCGCCTATACCTTTTTTAGCCTCACTTTTATTTTATCTTTTTTTATTTTTTTTATTTATTTTTTTTTTTTTCCCCCTCCCCCTCCTTTTTTCCCTCAGATTTTAATGATGAACTCTTTATAAATATGAACGTAAAAACAGCCGAAAGAAAAATAAGCGAAAAATGGACGAAAAAAAAAAAGAAAAAAAAAGAAAAGTAATAAATTAATAAAAGTGAAAAATGAAAGCATACTTTATTTAAAAAGTTTTTTTCTTTTCTTTTCTTTTTTTTTTTTTTTCTCCTCTTCTCCTTTTGCTCTTTCCCTGCGTATCCTTCATAAAGGACAAATCGGCGCTAGAGAGAAAGACGTACCTCTTAGACCCCTCGAATTATGAAATAGATGATGGTATGATATGATAAAAAAAATAAAATAAAAAAATAAAAAAAGAAGACTGATAGACAAATTTTCTGGAAAAACATTTCGTTAACACATAACATTATTTTCTTTTTAGAAATATTTAATGTAAAAATAAAGTTTCATGCTGAAAAGACTTACAAAGTAAATAAGCTGCATTTGAAAGATGTGCGTCAATGAGAAAATTAGAAAGGCATAATTAGTAGTGTTGAGAGGCTACAAGTACCGTTGCTGTTAAGCCATAAGTATAGTGCAGTCTGATATAATACATCATGCACTTCTCCACATTAGGGCGATTCCATTGAAGGGAATTATCTTTTTATAGATGCAGACATATTTAAAGAAAGAGTAATACATAAAAATAATTTTTCAATAAATGCACTGAAAAATTATCATGTCGCACTAGTGTTTCACTTACAACATCCATATATTTGCCTTATTGTCATATTAACATATATACATATTTATATATATACATACATACCTATGTCTGTGTGCATCCTCACTTCAGATAATGTTGAAGGAATCCTTTACAGGTGTTAATTCATTAGCTTTTCTAAAAAATTTGCACACCCTTTTTCAAACACACGTGCCAAGATTGTGCAACTGCCTTTTTATCATTATTTCCGTGCGTGCTTTTGCTTCGTGTTTTGCTCCGTTCATTGCTTCGATCTTTGCTTTTGTCTTTCTAATATATCGCTTCACATGCTTTCTTTTCCTGCCTGTACCAACTTGAGATGGTAACATTTTGAAGGGTTCTCTGGTTGTTCATCCTGACTACGTTAATGAAAAAGGAGGGGAGTGCAATACATTAACTTCTTACCCAAGTGTCTGGAATAAGCAAAAAGGACTTTGTTCACATGAAAGAAATTACTGTTTTAAGAAACAACTGGACCATTTTGTCAACTTAGAAAAACAGCTGGATCATAAGAAATTATTACTTTATAATTATTCCTTTTTTATGATAAAGAAGTCCCATTTGAGCAGTTATAAAGACGCACATAACGTGTACACAGATCTGTTTGCAGCTGGTCTAGAGGCCGAAGGGCCAAATGAGAGCAGAAAAGAAGGGAAGATGGAAGATGGTATCAGTGAAGATGCAGGCGTACATGTAGACGCAGATGTAGGCGCAGATGTAGATGCAGATGTAGGCGCAGATGTAGACGCAGATGTAGGCGCAGATGTAGATGCAGATGTAGGCGCAGATGTAGACGCAGATGTAGGCGCAGATGTAGACGCAGATGTAGACGAAGATGTAGATGCAGATGTAGGCGCAGATGTAGACGCAGATGTAGATGCAGATGTAGACGCGGACTTAGATGGCCAGCTTAGAGGAGAGGAATCCCCATTAAATGGTGGGAAAAACATCATGGAGCACGTAGAAAACAACTACTATGTCGTTTTAGAAAAAAAAGAGCATAACTTCATCGAAATAATATCTGACAATAATGAAGAGTTAAATATATATTATGATGAACAAAAAAAAGGTGAGTCCGTATCATTCGTGCACAGTTTAAGTAACTGTTATGATTTTAATAATGAATTATACAAACACTGTACTATATATATAAGCATATGGAATGAAGAGAACGTAGACAAAGAATTAAATATTTCCATAAACTGTAATAAGAGAATTGTTCATGATATGTCTACTTTAAGAAGAAAAATGTTTTTGTGCAAAACGTGTGAATCCACGATAACGATAAAATTTGAACCCATTGTTGACCTTCTCGTGACACCTTGTAGTGTTGTAATTACGCGGGAGGTAAAGAAGCGGGAAGGGGAAGAAGCAGAAGGAGAAGCAAAGAATTGGGAAGAGAAAGATACAGAGGTTTTAGGGGTACAGGAACAAACCCAAGCGCAGGTGAGGGAGAAAAAAAGAGGATACATACGTGAAAAGATAAGCTACAAAGGAGCACAACAGGGCAAACATGACAAGCAGGATGCGCATGGAAAACACAATCCACACGACTCGCACGAGGGGTACAGTGAAGAGCATTTTCTTTTCAGTGTAGTGGAAGAGACGGTGGAAGAAGGGACAAGCACAAATGTTATCTTCAACATGGTCCTAACCTATAACGTTCCCGAAAATGTTCTTGAAAACCACATAAAACAACTGTATCTCCTGGATGATGTAGAGGACAACCTGTACATATATAGAAGGAAGATATTCTCCTATATAACAAGAGCGGAAAATATTATAAAAATGATTTTATTTGTTTTTGTTGTGTTGGCTTTTTTTATATTTGTTATTCCTAGTATGCCTATATGTAGGAACGTTATAATAAAGATGAGTTTATTTCACAAATTGAAGACTACTAGAATGTTAATTATGTGGAAACTTGAGGATATGTATAGAGTTATGATACGAATACCTGGTAAGTTCATCAAAATTTTTAAAAAAATAATACGCAAGGTGAAGAAGGTAATCACTTATATAGTTTTAACTTTTCGAAAAGACCAACAGCTTATCGATCAGACATACAGAGAAAAGCAAGAAAGAAAAAGAAAAAATGACGAAAAAAAAAAAATTAAGCAAATGAAATATGAAAAAAGGAAAAAGGAAAAAGAGGACATAAGAAAAAGAAGGTACAAACGATTATTAGAAAACGAGGAAATTTTTAAAAAAGAGATGGCCAAAGAGGACAGAAAAAACAGAAGAAAGAAAAGGCACCAAGAGAGGGGGAAAACACATACACATAGGAAGCTAACAGAGAAGCATATATCAAAAAAGAGGGAGAAAGATGAGTTAATGAGGAAAAATCTGTCAGTAAATTTTGATGACAGCTACTCCGATTTAGAAAAGAACCGTAGTTCATCCGCGCAAAACTCGTCAACACAATATGTGCAGAACAAAAAAAAAAAAAAAAAAGTAAGAGGTATATAAATGAGCATAATGCACACAAGGAAGTAATATTAATAAAAAATGAAAAAAAAAAAAAAAAAAAAAAAAAACAATACAACATATATAGCAGCACAAAAGGAAAAGAAAATATTAACGTAAATAGTAAAGTACATAGCAACGTATATAGTAACGTACATAGTAATGTAAAACAAGAGTTTAGCACTTCATCATATAATAGTGATCAGTCATACAGAAGGGAAAAATATCGCCATTCTTACGAGAGTGAACACTCTGATCAACTTAAAAAAATAAAAAATAAAATTCAAAAAAAGAGAAGTCTTTCATTCGGGGAAGATAAATACCATAATAAGATTTCAACTCCTACAAGCGATAACAACAATTTTCATTATAAAAAGAGCAAACATTAAGATGATACATGGTTGTAGCGAAGAAGGTGCTGTGATGAGTGGTGTGTATGTGTGCATCTGCCTCCAGAGGGAAAACACTCCAAGTAGAGCAGCTTCTAACGGAACAGCATCATATATCATCCCCTGAACGGGTCAGGCAGAAATGCAGGCAAAGGGTTTCACTGATATGTGGGGAACTTTACCAGAGGTGCAAACATACCCACAAGCGCGCAATATATACATATACTTATACACGCAATATACACATATACGTATGCACGAAATACATACGTGTATACGTTACATATGTAAATATATATCCATACATACATCTATACGTGTGCCCACTCCCGAGTTTTACCTTAGCCTTTTCATTATTATTCGTAATTCCCCTTACAAGAACAAAAAATGGGGGAGGAAAAAAAAAAAGTAAAACATATAAAGTAACACAGATATGTGCAAAGTGATACAATACAATGCAATATAATACAAATAAACCATGTGATACTTCCTACAATTTAAAAGTGTCTCTTCTTACATTTTTTTTTTTTTTTTTTTCGAGCTATTTTAAAACTAAGCGCATTCTAACCCAGATCTTGTATTAAAAAATTAAAAAAAAAAAAAATTAAATTAACTTTTAATGTATACTATTATATGTACGTACATACATATACAAGCGCACACGCCCATGCATATACACACACACACACACACACACATACTTATGTTCTTTTCCGCATCCCCCCATTAGCACTTACTTAACATGATCTTGTCCTTTGGGGTGATCTTTGGCCATTTGGCCAAAGCGGGGGGAGATAACCCCTCTCCTCCATATTCCACAGAACGAAAAATGAAGCAAAAAACTAAATTACAAATTTGAAGAATGAGGAGGAGGTTAAAAAGCGATGTAATGATACTTCAAATTTTTAAGAAGTTAAAATAAAAAAAAAAGCATTAACTCCACTTAAATAAGAAGGAAAATATTAATCTTCAAATTTTAACTGCTCAACAGTTGAACAGTTTGCATGATTACTTTAGCCACTTGTGACATAGGGCAGTCAAGGGGAAAAAACAGAACAAAAAAAAAAAAAAAAAAATTTAACAAAAAATAAAATTTAACAAAAAATAAAATATAACAAAAAATAAAATATAACAAAAAATAAAATTTAACAAAAAATAAAATTTAACAAAAAATAAAATATAACAAAAAATAAAATAAAATAATAAAATAAAACTGTGCAAAATATAATAAAATAAAATAGCCTCCGCGAGCAAACTTCTCAACCCTCGTAGTTTGCCCTGTGGTCAAAGGAACCTTGTCACCTTTTAATAGCAATAATACTGTGCAAATTTTTTTTTTTTTTAAATAAAAAGTGTAAGGGAATACTAATGTCGGCGTATTTGCACCATTGTGCGTAAAAATCATATCTTAAATTTCAGCTTTTAAATCTGTTGTGTGGCTGTACTTGTCTTAATTTTTTTTTTTTTTTTTTTTCTTTTCCCACTGTGATTTTAACAAGTAGGCATCCATTGAGAATAATAAAGGCATTGTGGCGCCTTCATTTTATTTTCCCTTCTTTTTTTTTTTCTTCTTTTTTTTTTTCTTTTCTTTTTTCTTCTTTTCTTTTTTCTTTTCTTTTTTCTTCTTTTCTTTTTTCTTTTCTTTTTTCTTCTTTTCTTTTTTCTTATATTTTTTCTTCTTTTCTTTTTTCTTATATTTTTTCTTTTCTTTTCTTTTCTTCTTTTCTTTTAATATCTGTTCGTTTCTTTTCCCTTTTTGTTTTGTTTTTCATCCTTTTTAACGCAGCAGCTCCTTGGAACGAAAAGGCAACACAAAGCTAACTGAGGACTAAGTGCTCACAGGCAAATCGATGAAAGCAAGGGAAGACGACAATTAGCAAAAAAACGATATGAAGAAAACATGAACATAAAACAAAAGTAAAACAAAGAGACACATAAAGAGATTAGCTTATTAAAACGTAAAGAGATTAGCTTATTAAAACGTAAAGAGATTAGCTTATTAAAACGTTAAGATATTTGCTCGTTAAAACGTTAAGATATTTGCTCGTTAAAACGTTAAGGTATTAGCTTATTAAAACGTAAAGAGATTAGCTTATTAAAACGTTAAGATATTTGCTCGTTAAAACGTTAAGATATTTGCTTATTAACATAGTGACGCACAAGCAAAGTGAGGTGGAATGAACAGGAGGGTTCAAAATAAAAGAAAAAAAAAAAAAAAAAAAAAAGAAACAAACAAAGGAAGGAAGGAAGGAAATACGGGCGAAAGGACGAAATACATTTGTGGAATTAAAACAACTACCCGTTTATGCAAACATATGCATAATGCAAATATATGAACAACACAGACGTCCATAGGATAAGTGTGTACGTATAACACGCAGGGGTGTATGACAAACAAACATTGAAGGTTGATTGAACAAGACCTAACATTCTAGTGATCCCGCTTAGAACACACTCAAGGCATATATATGTGCATGTATACATAGTAATTACGTACACATATACATACCTTACACACCTACATCCTTACATATACATGGTAATCAGTTGCACACATGGGTGGGTACTTTTCTAAAAACCTGGAGGAGTGTTTGAGGGAGGAGAAGAGAAACTTAAATAGGTCCATAAGGGAATTAGAGAGGGAAATATTTAAACTAGAAAATGAAAAAAAGCAAATTGAAAAAAATATAAAAATATATGCAAAAAAAAATAATTTAACTTTTGTACGTAGCCTAGCAAAAGATTTTGTAAAAGTAAAACAAACGATCACAAAATATAATAAAATTAAATCACATTTATTTTCTATGAAAATAAAATTGCAGAGTGTGAAATCTTCTGAACAGTTAAGTAAAAGTTTAAATGATATTAACAAAATAATTAAACGTGTTAATAATTATCTAGACCTAAATAATATTAATAAATCAATATATACTTTTCAGAAACAAAATAATGAAGCGTCTTTAAAAGAAGATATGCTAGATGATCTATTTGATACTATGAATTACGATATAGATATGGCTGAGGAAGAAGATGAAATAGTAGCTAAGGTTTTAGAGGGGTTAGGTATACAAATGAACACAAAATTGGACCAAATACCATCTGTTATTGAAATACACAATGAGAAAGCAGACGATGTGGACATTACAAATCTTGAGGAACGAATAAACAATTTGAAGAAGACATAACTTGTAGAGCACCTCAGTTGAAGGGAAAAAATGAAGAAAAATGGAAAATAAAAAATAGAATATAAAAAATAGAATATAAAAAATAGAATATAAAAAATGGAAAATAAAAAATAGAATATAAAAAATGGAAAATAAAAAATAGAATATAAAAAATAGAATATAAAAAATAGAATATAAAAAATGGAAAATAAAAAATAGAATATAAAAAATGGAAAATAAAAATAGAATATAAAAAATAGAATAAAAAAAATAGAAAATAAAAAATAAAAAATAGAATATAAAAAATGGAAATAAAAAATAGAATATAAAAAATAGAATATAAAAAATAGAATATAAAAAATGGAATATAAAAAATAGAATATAGAAAATAAAAAATAAAACAGTGTCACATGTTTGGATAATTTCACAAAAAACATTCTTCCTATCAAATTATTACATATACAAGCAAAATAAATTCAAAATTAAAATTTTAAAGCATTTTGTTGCATACCTGTTTGACCTTGCAAATTCTTTCCTTCCCTTTTGAATATGCGTTATTCCCTGCAATGAGTAGTTTCTCCCATCCCCTGATCCTCCACGCGAAGCGATGCCTCCAACAAACCGCCCCTAGCACATACACATGCGTAATACGCGCACACACATACACATACATATATATATATATATATATATATATACATGTATATACGACCGTTTGTGCATGTCCATTGGACTACTTTTTATATTTAAAAAAAAAAAAAAAAAAAAAAGCACTTCTGTTTATGCTAAAATGTAACTTCGACTCTTTAAAAAACTGAGTTTAACTTTTCTCATACACAATGGTGATGAGTATCTTTTACATTCTCGTAAATTCGTAAATGCTTCACAATTTCGCTAGTTACATCCTCTACGTTTGGGAGTGCTCCCATGCCTTCAAAAAAAAAAAAAAAAAAAAAAAAAAAGAACAAACAGTGGACAAAAAAGGAACAAAACATTAATGTTCATATGTTTTATTATCCCCTTCAACTCAGCTAAAATGCCTCGCATATTTCAAAAAAATTGAAAAGAGCTGATCATAAAATTGTATGCAGCAAGGAATAGTTTGATGTGGGGCGTTAACCACAACTTGACTCGAATGAGGGCAACTCTTACCATATTCCCCACATGCAAGGACTTTTTCTATCGGGTCGACTACCTTAAAATTGGAAAAAGAAATGAAGCAAAATTAAAACATAGATTGATAATGATTTTGCTCATACGTAATGAAAAGGATTAAGCCCCTTTATGGCAGTGATATTTTCCCGTCCCCTTTTGCCGTTCCGTATTGTTCTTTTTTTTTGTTCTTATTTGTTCTTTTTTGTTCTTATTTGTTCTTATTTGTTCTTTTTTGTTCTTAATTGTTGTTAATTGTTGTTAATTGTTGTTAATTGTTCTTATTTGTTCTTATTTGTTCTTAATTGTTCTTATTTGTTCTTATTTTTTTTTGTGTCCTTTGGGGGCTCTTACTTTTATTCCCCACGAAGAAATTACACTGATCTGCTTCTTCGTTATGGGATGACTATACATGAACGTGTTCATACAAGGGAAAACCAGGCAGGTTTTCTCGAAGTCCCAACATCGACAGATGCACGTCTTAGAAGAGGAAAAAGTATAGCAAAAGTATGCTGGAAAAATGCGTATTTTTTGATCTATTTTACATTAATTTTGCGATAATTCTTAATTTTTTTTTTCTCTCATTTTTTTCTCTCATTTTTTTCTAATATTTCGCAAATATTGCGCGTATTTTCCGTAAATTTTTCTTATTTTTTCTAACTAGAAGGTTGGGACAAGCTCCGTTGGAAATGTAAGCCAAGGTGTTTGCATCCAATGGACAAATAACAAAAACATCTGCCCATTTTCTCAATTCGATATGTAAAATTTCATCTCCTCTTTCATTCCATATCCATTCATCTTCATCTAAAAGTATTTTCTCTTTAAAATTTTTCAAAAATTTATCAAAAGCAATACGTGTTGCTACGTACTTTATCTCAATAGGTATGTTCATCAATTCACATTTCTCTTTAAGCTTTTCAACTATTTCGTTAATCTTGATAGCAGCAATACTGCCGCTGATACCGAACAGCAGTTTCATGATTTGTGCAGATAAAAAGGTAAAAAGTCAGAGAAACAAGGATCATAAAAGGTATGCCTATAATACGTGTATTCGTTCTTGTATCTATATTATATACGTACATATATATGTACATATATATGTACATATATATGTACATATATATATACACCCATACAATATGCGGGACGCGATATAATCAACTTTACGTTCAACCTGAATTTCTTCTTTTATTCATTATTCCCTCACTTTATGCTAAAGGAAAAGAACTCCGAGTTCTCTGCCCATGCGAATTGCATTCATAAAACGAATGCAATGCAACTGGGTAACGCACAGGGAGAAAGAGAAAAATAAAATAAAAAAATAAATAAATAAATAAATAAAAATAAATAAATAAAAAAAAATAAGGAAAAAAAAAAAAAAGAAAAATAATAACAAATACATAAATTAAAATAACAAAATAAAGTAACAAAATAAAGTAACAAAATAAAGTAACAAAAAAAAGAAAAAAAGGAGAAAAAAAGGAGAGAAAAAAAAAAAAAAATTTCAGCTTTAGCTTCAACTTCAGCTTATGTATTAATTCACTTTCAAGTAATTTAGCTATGTCCGTTTTCATTTTTCCAGAAGGGGCTAATTTTTTCTCGTTCCACAAAGCATATGCTCTTGTTAGTTTTATCATTTTCATTCTTCTGTTTATTTGCTGTATATACCGATTAAATGGTTTATAGATCTTCCCATGCAGTCGTGAATGGTGCTCCTTTGATTTTATTTTTTTCCCATTTTTATTTTTCTTTTTATTAAGCTTAGGGACATATAAATGTAGATGAAACGTACATGTACGTGTACATGTTATTTATAAGCCTAATAAATGCAATTACGTTTCGGGATATAGTTTATTGACAAATGCATAACGGAAGGTAAGGCATACTCCCCACTCCGTTCGAGCATATATGCATATATATATATATATATATATATATACATACAATTTTGTATACTTATATATGTATGTATATGCACGCGCTTGTATCATCTTTGCACAAATATATGCGTGAGTAGGAGATCCCCAATTTCACTAGCCTACTTGTATTCTTCCCCGTTATTTGAAATTAAAGAATGGCAGAAGAAATTGAAGCAGATGAGAGTGCATATGATATGCTGTTCAGTCCTGTAACACCGTGGCCTTGTTTATCGTTCGATTTTATTTTAGATAATTTTTCATATAATAATATTTCGTCTGATAAGTTAAAGAATGAATATGATCAAATTAAAAATGGGGAAATAACTATCCAGGATTTAAAATACCCTATAGATATTTGTTGTGTTGCTGGGACACAAACATCCAAAGGGCAGATAAACAGTATATATTTAATTAAATGGTCCAACTTGAATAAGTTGAGTAGTAGTCAAACGGATGAGGGGGAAGACTCGAGTGGCAGTGGGAACAACGAAGTAGATGGTCATGTGGATGGAAGAGTGGAGGATCATGTGCATGACTGTAAGGATGGGAAAAAGAAGAAGCTAAACAAACTAAAGAACCATAGTGAGGAAGGTAAGAAAGAAAAAGGAAAAAAAGGAAAGGATACAAAAAGCTCAGTGATATGCAAATCTATAAAACACGAATACGGTTGTATAAACAGAATAAAAGTAAGTAAAAAAATAAATTCCTTAGTAGCAGCATGGTGTGAAGATAGTAATGTATATATATATGAGATATCAGATGAAATGAAAAATTTAAATGATCGTCCATATAATGAGGAAATAGAAAAAGGTCCATTACATATATTTGAAAAACATACTAATGAGGGGTTTAGTTTAGATTGGAATCCGATCCATGCAGCTAAGTTACTTACAGGTGATAACGACGGAAATCTGTATCTATGGAAACCGGACAATCTGGACAGGTGGACATACGACCATCTGATTTTGGCAAACGAAGCTGGATATGATAGAGTCATAAGTAGCAGCATGAGTACCTGTATGAGCAGCGGAATGAATAGTGGTAACAATTTTGTTAAGGGGGGACAAAGCATCGAGGACGTGCAGTGGAGCAAGAGGGGGAGTGGGCTTGGTAACGTTTTTTCGATGTGCTCTACTGACAAAAGCATTAGAATTTTAGATGTACGGAATTTAAATAGTGTGAGTAAGAACAGTAAATATACTAATAATATACATATTGAAAATGCACATGCAAGTGATGTTAATGTGTTGTGTTGGAATGAAAATTTTGAATATCTATTAGCATCAGGAGGAGATGATAACGTAGTTAAAATATGGGATATAAGAAACTTTAAAAACTCAGTAGCTGAATTAATATATCATAAAAAACCCATTTCATCTATTTCTTGGCATTATAAAGATACATATGTATTATTAGCATCAAGTTTAGACAATTCTATTACAATATGGGATTTATCAGTTGAGTCAGAAACATTAGATCACTCTCTTTCTCTTTATCCTGACCAATTATTATTTGAACATCTAAATCAAAATTTCATTACAGATGCAAAATTCCATCCGCTCCATCCAGGGGTGGTTGTCTCGACCTCAAACGACAACTTCAATATCTTTAAAACATGTAACGTTTAGGAAGTCAAAATATGTCCATTATAATGTAGTGGGGAAACGTGCAAAAAGCATGCACAAATAGGCAATGTGGGTAATATGGGAAATATATGCCGTATGTGCGCTACGTTCAGTATATGAATGATGAACAAACATAATTATGTGTTTATCCGCTTATTTAGCGAAACACTTTTTTTTTTTTTTTTTTCTTTCATGTTAATTTGTTACTCGACCACAATCTGTTGTGGCTCCATTTAGGTGATACCCCCTTACAATGTGCTTTCAAATTTTAAGGAGATTCAATTTTTGCCTAAACGCGTTCATTTTATTTCACCCTCCCCCAAGAGCGCCCCAAAGTCGGCGCCTTCAGTTTGGGTGTACACACGAGCATATGTAAATATACACATAGGAGCATATGTAAATATACACATAGGAGCATATGTAAATATACACATATACATTTGTCCTCATGTGTACATGATTGTATTTGTACTGGTGCCTCCGTTAGGAATTAATTGAAGTGGAAAGAAGGACAATGTGCTTGTACCCCCCAATTATTGACTCAACTTTTGTAGGGAGCGAAATAATGCAGTGAGCACTCACTAGACTTAATTCTTAATGTGTACTTAGTATTATGTTTAAGTCAAAATATTGTTTATGGTATGTATGGGTATATGGGCACGTGTAAGGGGGTGTTATGTACAGCATATACGACACACAATAAAAATGTTTACTCAAATTCGAAGGAAAGACAAAAAAAAAAGCACCTGCACCAAGGGGAGGAGATGTTTCAATATTGACTAGGTTACATTTGAAGAAGACATATGTGGGAATAGTCAGTATGGTTGAAAAATAAAAAAAAAAAAAAGAAAAGAAAAAAGCGTGAGTTGGATAACTCAGAAGTGGATGCAGAACTGCACAAAGAAGACAATCAGACCAGAAACCTAGTTAGGAGAAAAAAAGTGAAACAACCCTTTTAATGTGTCCTAATTTTGGAAATCGCTTTAAATGTTGTATCCAGTATTTCACTAACAGTAGGATGAGAATGGACCATATAAGCTAGATCGTGGGCTGTTAATCCTAAATTAATTGCTAAGACTGCTTCATGTACTAGTATAGAAGCATAGTTACCAACTATAAACATCCCTAATACCTCCTTTGTATCCTTTTTATATACTATTTTAACCATTCCATTTGTATTATCAGTAATATTGTACTGACCTTTATTATATGCATTGTTTTTGTCCTGACCATGCAAGGTAATATTATTTTCACACAATATTTTTGAATTAGATTTGTAATAAGAAATTGCTGTACCAACATTATCTGCATACATTTTGTTTGCTTCCTTTTCATTTAAACCAATAAAAGATAGTTCAGGATTAGTATAACATACAGAAGGAATGTTTTTATATAGTATTGGTTTATTAATATTGTTTTTTGCTGACTCTTTTAATATATTTTTTTCTTTCATTTCAATAAGATCTATTACTTTTAATGCTTGATAAGAAGCTGTGTGTGCCAACATTTGTTTTCCATTAGCATCACCTATGCAAAATACATTGTCGTATATTTCGTCATTCTTTTTTTTTACTCTTAAATAGTCATCTACTAATATATAACCCCTGTTATTTATTTGTGTTTCTATGTTTTCTAATCCTAAATTTTGCGTATTGGGTTTTCGTCCAGTAGCTACTAAGCAGCTGTCCACGTGTAATTCCTTAATCTGTGAAGGGATAGAAGTACCGCTACTGTCACTGCTACTGCTACTGCTGCTGCTACTGCTACTGCTACTGCTACTGCTACTGCTGCTGCTACTACCACCGGTTAACCCCCTCTCTACATATCCAACAATTACGGGCTTGTTATTTTTAGATGCTTTTACATATTTGATTTCACTATTTAGATAGTAATTTACGGGCTTGTTTTGTAAAAACACTTTTTCGA
Source organism: Plasmodium malariae (assembly GCF_900090045.1). NCBI lineage: Eukaryota > Apicomplexa > Aconoidasida > Haemosporida > Plasmodiidae > Plasmodium > Plasmodium malariae. Next base: position 1,070,121 of record NC_041779.1, on the reverse strand, counting down.
AATAGTTCGCTACATCACTATCAATCATGGGAAGTAACTCAGGAGAATATTCAAAAAATGTAATTTCGGATCCTAGTGCTGTGTATATATCTGAGAACTCTAATCCAATTATTCCCATCCCAATTATACTCATATAACTTCTTAATCCTTCTAATTTTACTGCTTGATCACTAGTAAATACACTTTTTTCATCTACTTCTACATTCTCTGGAATATTTGGAGTTGATCCAGTTGCCAATATTATGTTTTTTACCTTGTATGTATTTCCACTTTTTTTACCTTTTATAGTATTTTTATCAATTATATAACCATGTTCATAAATTACCTGAACATGTTCCGAATTTTTACTGAATTTCGATTTTTGCAGTCCATGCGTAATTCCTCCCCTTAGCTTACTGATAACGCTATCTGTGTATTCTTTTAACTTTTCCACGTCCATTTCGACGCTGTCGGCTACCATCTGGTTGCTGCGCATTTTGTCATGTTCACTAAGGCTGCTAAGGCTGCTAAGACTGCTACGTATACTACGACTGCTACTGCTGTTATCATCACTTCCGTCTTTTCTGTGCGCTTCGTTCAAAAATAAATTGCTGTAAATTCCATAGTTATACATTTTGGCCATATTTTTCAATTCTCTATATTTATTTGTCGCATACAGTAACGACTTGCTGGGTATACACCCAACGTTGACGCATGTTCCTCCAATAGAATTTTCCTCTCCTACAAAAATTAAAACTTTAAAATTTCTTTCCATTGCATTTATGGCCGCAGCATGTCCTCCAACTCCACAACCCAGTATTGCTATATCATACTCTTTTTCGTCTATAGCCATATTATTTTGTAATTTCAAGTGCATCGAGAATTTCGTGTTAAAAATATTATACGACGACAAGCCATATTTTTTTTTTTTATTTTTAAAAGAACATAACTTATATTTTTTTAAAAAAATAAAAAAATTATTTTTATCTTTATTTAATAATAGTATATTATTATGTTTTATATTACCATGAATCGAACAGATACTTGTTCTACCTTTTTTTAATGGTATAATGGCATTATAGAAAATTTCATTTTTCACTGCTTCATTGTGTGTATGCAGAAAAAGATATATCATCCACATTAGTGATATTGCATTGATCCTAAGTAATTCTTTAATCCTTTCTGTTATAAGCATTTGGTAACGTTTTGTATATATGTGTATTTGTCCACTTTATTGACTTGTTGAATTTAACTCAGTTGTATATTTTTTTTTTTTTTTTATCTCCTTTACGTTGTCATGCAATCAGGAGGGGAAAGCAAGTTGTTGCGTTTGTTCAGAAGTCAGTTTTTTTAATTGCCTGAACATGCAGGTATTTACAAGTGTATATATATATATGTATATATATATATGTATATATATATATGTATATATATATGTATATGTATATATGTATATATATATGTATATGTATATATGTATATATATATGTATATGTATATGTATATATGTGTAGTGGGGAATGGGAATGACAAACGGGCGTAAAAGCGTCGACATGTGAAAACAGGCAAGTTTGAGAATAAGGAAACAACGATATAGCAAAATCGGGAAGTAACAAAATGAAGACGAATTTGTTTACGAGTTATTACGTGTTACGTTTTATACCTCCGTTTGTACTACTTAATGTTACTAATATATATATATATATATATATATATATATATATATATATTTATATTTTTTTTTTTTTTTTTTTTTTTTTTTTTTAAAATTGCACATTGCATGAAATATATCAGTCCCAAAATTGTCCGAATGAACATGAAACAAAACCGTAAAATAATGAGCCAGTCGTTGTTCTTAATAAAACATTTTGAAAAATAAAGCAAATAAAACTATAAAAAATAAAATTATAATAAAAATTAGCAAAAAAAAATTAGCAGATTAAAATTAGCAGATTAAAATTTGCAGATTAAAATTAGCGAATAAAAATATAGCAAACAAAATATGACAAATTTTAAATGCGGTTGTAACCGTCAGCATGTGTCGTAACCTTTCGCTCTGTTTACTGCATTTTGTTTTATACTATATTTATTTGTTAACTTGAAAAGGGAAGAAAATATTTTAAAATAGGTCATTAACAGGTGTGCATCGTGAATCTTCTATAACATTACTACAGTGTAATTCCTACTATTGCCATGCAAGCGCCAATTCAAAAGAATAAAATATTTTTAAAAAAAAAAAGTACACAATCGTCTGCACGTTAATTTTATTTCATTGTTTTTATCTCCTCAAAATTAAAGGATTGTAAATGAACCAAATTTACTTTGGGAGATACACCTCAGGTATGTAGGTTACCTTCAAAATTCCTCCCAGAGTTTTAAAAATAAGCCAAGGGAAGAAGAGATATACATGTGCATATACATAAGCACACACTTAAGCATATATATATATATATATATAAATATATGAGTATATATATGCAAGTACTAAATTACATATGTAGAAATATATCGCTTCATTCTTACAAGACATACCAACCTTTATTTAAAATGCCAAATAAAGGCGGCTTTTGCATAGGCATAGTGCAATTTATAAAATAAATTATATGTTACACAACTGTCAAAAATAAAATAAAATTATAAAAAAATTATAAAAAAATTACAAAAAAATTACAAAAAAATTACAAAAAAATTACAAAAAAATTACAAAAAAATTAAAAAGAAATATAAAAAAATTACAAAAAAATTATAAAAAAAAATTAAAAAAATATATTATAAAAGAAAACTATAATAGAAATTATAAAAACAAATTTTAATTTAAAATTAAAAAATTACAGCATGTTGGTTTCCCTGTTCCTCAACATACATATTTCATAGCCCTAAAGGAATATAGTCTCTGTTTTTCGTCTTAAATAGTATTCTACGAAAAAGCCAGTTGTCATCCTTTTTTTTTTTTTTTTTTTTACCTACTTATGAGAATTAATACGTACATTTAAAACATAAGCGCATACATATATGTGCATGCAAGATGTATGTTCCTACATAAGTAACACATGAAAAACATGTAAGCCTACGTACTTAATCGCAAAACGTTTATTTCTACGTACGTAAGCAAATTATATATGGTATGCACAAATAGCAGTTACTAAAACATTATCAGTCGACCATCCCATTTCTCATTGAATTAGACTCTCGTTTCAAGATAATATAGCAAAAATAAAAAAAATAAAATAAAATAAAAAAGTAAAAAAGTAAAAAAGTAAAAAAGAATCAAAAAGAAAGGGAAAAAAAAAAAAGTAGAATTTTTTTTTTTTTTTTTTATCTCTTCCCTTTTATGCTCTTTTTTTTTCTCTTTTCCTTTCTTTTCCTATTTTTTTCGTTTCATTTCTTTTTTTTTTTTTTTGCGTCAAGTTAACGGCTTTTCGGATGTCACATGCGTAGCTTCTGTCAATTTTTTTTTTTTATTTTCGGAAAAAATATTCGTTTTCCTCTACTATTTTGATATATATATATCCATATATATAATATTTTTTTATGCATACATTTAAATATATATTTATGTATTGATTTGTATTAACATATATTAATGCGTACTTCTTTGTATTTGTATGTACGTATTTGTATTTATATGCATTTATATATATTTATGTTTTTACATTTATCTTTTTTTTTTACATATTTATGTACATTTTTTTTTTTTTTTTTCTCTATTTTTGCTTAAAGAGAGAAAAAAAATTGACAAATTTTTTTTAGTAATTACATAATATTTAGTAGTAACAAAGAGCGATCATGTGTTTGTTTGTTTTAACTGTAACATATTATGAATTCATATTTATGTGTTTATATTTCAATTACATATATGCAGTTAAATTTAGCCATTTATTTTTGCGCAGTCATATTTACGCATTAAAATTATGTATTAAAAATATACGTGTTAAATTTGTATGTTTACTACTCTTTTAAAAAATTGAAGAAGTTGAATTTGTGCTTATAACAATATGCTAGATAGTGTATATTCCATGTTTTCCTCTTATTGTTGTCCATTTATTTTTCTTTAATTGCCTTTTTGTTGCCTATGCATATGTAGTATTATATATATCCCTTCAGCAGTTTTTTCGTATATATATATATACATACATATTATGCCCGTACCTGCATACGTACGTACATGTATACATGTATTTAAGTATTTATATGCGTTTATGTGTATGTATTTATGTTTATATTTACGAAATATACTTACGCGTAAATGCATATACGTACGCGTAAATGCATGTACGTACGCATAAATGCATATACGTACGCTTAAATGCATATACGTACGCATAAATGCTTATTATTTTTTTTTTTTTTTTTTTTTTTTTGTAACTCAGTCGAATGCTATTATGCGCAGACACCTTCATATTTGTAGTTATTACATACTTTGTTACGTAGATACTTGTACGTGTTTATGTTTAATGTATAAATACCTGCACAGGTTTCAGTATATATTGTGTGTTTCGACGTATGCAAGTATATGCATGTGTTAACATATACACAAGTGCGCATGCATTCCCATAAATGATGTGGAGGGAGTTTTCACACACGAAGAAGAAGAACGATAGTATGGACTTTGATGACAATTTTATTTTTAGCAATGAATGGAATGGACTAGGAGCATCATATAAAAGAAAAGAGGAAGAGGATGTTCTAAATGAAAAGATAGAAAATTCAAATAAGATAAACAATTTAGAGTTTTTCTTTGATAATTTTGAAAATAGTAATAAAGAGTATTTGTCTCATACCAATAATCAGTATGGTTATAGTAGTGAAAGAAAAGAAGTTAATGGCGATAATAATATCATGAATGAACTTAATGATTCGTTATGGTTAGAATCAAATAATAGCAACAGTATGAATGAAAACAGAGAGGAGGAAATTACAAAAAATGCGTTCACAAATGAATATGAAAATTTTAATGATATATTTGAAGATATTTATGATGGCAATAAGCAAATGGATGCAAATTCTGGTGGAACCAAAGCAGACATCAGTGCGAGTTTTGATCTGTGGGGAAGCAACGACAGGTATGAGCAGGAGCAAGTGAAGCAGCAGGATGGGCATCATGGGAAGTATGAAGTAGCTAGTACTAATCCAGTTCAAGAAAAAAGAACAAATATTTATAATTACAAGCGTTATGTAGATGGGGAAGAGAATGAAAGAGATAAAGAGGGGGAGGGGATGGACGATAAGGAGGATGAAAAAAAGAGAAAGAAAAACATTGATCAGTTAGACTTGTTTGTGTACAATGGAACAAACAAAAGCAGAAATAGCAATAGTCAACAACTACTAAAGAAGGGGAAAGACTGCGTTCCGAATGAATGCGATAAGAAGAGGGAACTACAGAGGTGTATAGAGGTAAATCCACATGATGAGGATTACAGTTCTCCCGTTAATTCTTGCCCTGATGCACAAACGCACGTTGTAAGTAGCTCAGATATTTTGAACGAAGAAGGCCGATTTAATGCGACAAACCGCCTGAATGAGGAAATACAAATGAATGGGGCGGGTCGCTTAAAAATACCCACTGCCCCACCTAGTAAAAGTAATCATGTTAACACAAATGAAGACAACGATACATGCAAAATCAATTCGACGGAAAAAAAAAATAATAAGGTAATTATTGCTTTAGATAGTCATAAGGAAAATTTGCAAGAATATATTTGTAAGAACAAAAAGAAAAGTTTTTCTATTAATAATAGTGGAAGTGAAAAGGTAGATTGTAATGATAGGGTTGCAACTAGTGAAGAAGCATTAAACGGAAATAGCAGCATCATGCATGCTCATAAGTACAGCAGTGAACAAGTGAGTAGTCAAATAGATATTGGTCTAAAGAAGAAGAAAATATTAACTCCTAGTGATGTGAAAAGTAGATGTAATAATGCTGATAGCAACAATATATGTGGTAATGATAATAACAATGGTACTGTCAATGGGAGGACTCCACTCCCACAGCATGTGAACAAGAAAATAAAACAAGGCATTTGCATTAACAAGGACAGTAGTAGAAGAAGTATGAGCATTAGCGGCATTAACAACAACAGAAGCAGCAATGTAAGCAGCAATGTAAGCAGCAATGTAAGCAGAAACGTAAGCAGAAATGTAAGCAGCAATGTAAGCAGCAATGTAAGCAGCAATGTAAGCAGCAATGCAAGCAGAAACGTAAGCAGCAATGGCATCAACAAAAGTGGCTGTAAGAGCAGTGCAGTCGAAAGTTCAGTAATGACTGTAAACAGCTTTTTATCTGATGATAACAAGGGAATAAAACAAAGAATAGATTTAAAAAAAAAAAAAGGTAGTAGTTCTTGTAATATGATATTAACCCAATCGCTTATATCCGCATCTGACAACTCGAACGATATAGATAATTCGAAAAAAACTTCAAGTAAAAATAATCTTTTCAAACGAAATAACAACTTGAATGAAACTTTAATTAATTCTAATCTAGAAGAGAAAACAACAACAAAAATGGTAAAAAAAAAAGAAAAGAACTGCATACCATCGTCCTCATTAGAAGAAGAGGATGAAGATGATGAGGATCCTATTTTTGACACCATTGCAATTAATGATGAAAAAAAATTTTTCAGTGAAATTAAGGAATACTTAAACAACAGAAGTGCAAAGGAAATGGGTTCTAAACGGCTCAGTGACTCTCTTCGTCCATTACATAACAACTTGAGGAAGCATGATTACATGGAAGGGGAAGAAAGGGGAAGCGAGCAGGAAAAGGGAAGAAGAGATAAAGTAAAGGTAAGGGAAAAAGGAAAAGATAAAGAAAAAGATATAGAAAAAGATAAAGATATAGAAAAAGATAAAGATATAGAAAAAGATAAATATACAGAAAAAGATAAATATACAGAAAAAGATAAATATACAGAAAAAGATAAATATACAGAAAAAGATAAATATACAGAAAAAGATAAATGAAATATACAGAAAAAGATAAATATACAGAAAAAGATAAATATACAGAAAAAGATAAATATACAGAAAAAGATAAATATACAGAAAAAGATAAAGACAAAGTAAAGGTAAGGGAAAAGGGGAATGATAAAGATAAAGGAAAACCCACCTTATATAAGCAGTCCTTAAATAAGCAGTTGAACAGTCCTTCGTCAAAAGATGAGTTACAAACGTCAAAGGACAAAAGGATGAACATAAAAGTAAAAAAATTGCTTGTAACTCCCAGCAGTCCAAATGATATTGCTAGCTTAGGAAAGCAAAAAGATAGTGAAGGGAGGGTGCTTAAACCTTCAGTCCTAGTTGATTGTAGCGTGTGCAGTAGCAATGGAAGTGCAAAATATAGCCAAAATAGTGGAGAGAATGACGGCACTCTAGCAAAAGGTGCAACCCGCTATGTGAATGCCCAATTGGGTGCTACTCAGGTTGTAGAAGCAAAGATGGAAAACCATAACAGCAATGGTATATTGTGTGCAAACGAGAGCAAAAAAAATCCCCTGATAAAGGAAAGGACTAGCAAGGATACAACAATAAATGTTGAATATGGGGAAAATGGTAAAATAAATTCTCGTAGTTATTCAAATAAGTCTGTTAAAGGATGGAATGAACTTATCATCAACCGAGACTATCCACAGCAGAATGGTGTACATTACAGTAGTGATGTGAATTCAAATGGATCAACCATAATTGAAAAAAAAAAAAAAAAATTAATCGACAAGGAGATGCAGCTGAAGAGGAGTTATGTTAGTTCCTCCAAAGAAAATCCCTTGGGGGAAAGAATCGAGGGAAAAAGAGAAAAAAAAATTGAGGCGAAAATTGGAGTGAAAAATAAGGAAAAAAATGAAGAAAAAAATGAGGGAAGAAATATTAACGAACAAATACTAGTGGAAGAAACGGTAGGAGGAGAGAAAAATGAAGCTCCAAAAAATCCATGCGATCGTGCGAGCGGCCTATTGCAAGGAGGGAATGTCGAAAAATGGCACAGATCCCTTCAAAGAGAAGAGGAGAAAGAAAAGAGAGAAAATAATGTGGAGAATAAAGGAGAGAAAGGGGAGAGGGGAGAAAAAAAAAAAAAAAAAAAAATGGATTCATAACCCTTAGAATGGATAAACAGAAAGAAAAGGATGAAAGTGTAATTAGCAGTGAAGAGCTTGACTGGAATGAGGATATGATAAATGAAGATAATTTAGTAGAAGAGCGTATGGATGACGTTTTAAGAAGTATTAATTCCATAGATTCAGATGAAAATACATCAAAAAATAAATCGTTTGTTCAACAGAAGAGTAGAAAATTTAAAGAAATATTTATTTCTCTTATCAAAAGAGATGATACTAAAAAAAGCGAGGATAATACTGAAAGGAACAGCAATGGGGTAAATAAGAAGTTGTCAAAGAAGGAAGAAATTACAATTAAAGGTAGTGACTTTAAGGTAAATGAAAGGAACGAAAAGAATGAAAACGAACGTTTTTTATTAAATTTTTACGGATTTAAAAAGAGGTTCATTGAGCAAGATAATGAGAAGGGAGGAAGTGCAGTAGGAGCTGGAGGAAGTGCCGTTGATGTTGGTACTATTAGTAGTAGACGAAATTATTTTTTCGGCAGAAAAAAACAAAATGATGAAACAAATAATGTAATAAATGCAACTGTAAATAAGGATGAGGGTAATAGTATGATATTAAAATTTAATACAATAATTAACAATGCATCGGATGAGAAGAGAAGTGGTATATTCAAAAATGGAAAAGAAAATATGATAATGAGTAATGATACAACTACTGACACAGTTGCAGGTAGTAAGAAAAAACTAAATACATTATATAATAATTTTTTAGAGAGTCTAAAACATCCATCATGTAAAGATGTAGTTGAGAAGGTTAAGAGTTTTATTTTAAATTTCCCTCCAAATTTAAGTAGACAAAAAGCAGCCAATAAAATCCATAATTTTATAAATTTAACACAACCAGTTTTATTAAGATCAGACGTGTATAAAAACTTAAATAAGTATCAAATAAATATGATAATAGAAGGATATGAAAAATTTATTATGCAAAAATTATATTTTTATTTGTATAGAATAGATCCAAATGATAAAGATGAGGATGAAAAAATATACACAAAAATAAATTGTTTGCAATGGATTGAATTAAAGCATTTAGAAATTATAGAAGAAATTAACTTTGATCATTTAAAGATGGCACAAGCGGAGCTTGTGAGAATGCAAAAAATGAAAGCACCCAGTGATAAACTAATTATAGTATTAAATTGCTGCCGAATTGTTACATCCGTTCTTTATGCAGCAAAGAGAAGTGCAAAGGAAGATAAAAAGAAAAAAGAAAAAAAAGAAAAGAAAAGAAAAAAGAAAAAAGAAAAAGAAAAAGAAAAAGGAAAAAAAAAAAAAAAAATTCTGTACAAAGTTGGAGAACAACTTGTTAATAAGGAGAACAATATGGGAGATAAAGTAGCAGGAAAAGCAAATAACAATGATAAAAAGCAGCAGGAGGAGGAAGAGGATATACCACACGAAAGTGTTACAAATAAACATATTAAAGGTATAGCGAAAAATGGCCAAGTAGTTCATACTCAGAAGGGAAATCTGCATGAGGAGGAGGAGTATGCAAAAGGAAGGAAAAGTATAAAGAGTTGTTCCCCCCCCGAGCATTATGAATATAATAACGAGTATTACAAATATCAGCATTATGAACAAGACAATGAAAATGATGTCAATTATGAATGCCTACAAGAAGGAGTGGGGGGACTCAGTAGTTCTCGCCATAATCATCCTAGCAAGTACAATTGTGGATTATGTAAAAATATGCAAACATTGGAAGAGAATAATGATGCAAATCTTGACACAACAATAGAGAGTGACGATGATGATGATGATGATGATGACAATGATGACGATGATGATGATGATAATGACGATGATGATGATGATAATGACGATGATGATGATGATAATGATAATGACGATGATGAACTTGTTCCCTGTGCAGATGAAGTCCTTCCCCTACTTATATATGTTATCATTAAAACAAATCCACCTGAACTAATTTCAAATACGACGTTTATCCAAAATTTTAGACATCCCAATAATTTCGTATCTGAAGAGGCTTACTCATTCACTCAGTTTTGCAGTGGTATTGAATTTATTAAAGAACTTGGAAAGACAACTTTTTTAAATATATCAGAAGAAGAGTATAAACGTAAAATCAGTGAAGCAGAAAAATTTTATTTAAATGAAGTTAAGGAGAGCAATAAAAAATTACAAGAAGCTGCTGGAAAATTAAATGATTTGATCAAATTATCAAATGAAAAGAAATTGTTTGGAAATACTGTTAACAAAATTGAAGCCCTAAAATTAAATTTTGAAAATGTGGAAAATTTTAATTCTCTCACTGTTGCAGATTTATCTTCTCTTTTTAATGAATATAAAATTCTTGTGAAGTTAAAAAATGATATTTTGAAAGATATGCAAGAGCATTGTAGTGAAAATTTGAGTCAATAAATGCGCAAAATGTAGAAACGTTGGTGTGTGCAATGCGAAGTGAAAAAGGTATTTTTGTGCTTTTTTTCTCCTTTTTTTTTTTATGTCCATGCAAAATATTATATTGTTATATAATCCATTGCATATTTAGTAAAATATTAGACTTTTTTTTTGCTCATTACTCTTATTATATTACCGCTTTACTGCTCTTTTATTAATTTTTTTTTTTTTTTTTTTTTTTTTTTGTACGTTTGTTACCGTTTCATTACAGCTACAAACATTTTGATGTACTTGTTTGTGCATGCAGTTTTGCGCGGGTTTGAACATGTACTTGTGTGCATATATGTATGTATGCATATTTGTTATGTGTACATATGTATGTATTATATATATGTATACCTCTTTTTTTCTCTCCCTTTTTTCTTTTTTTTTTTTTTTTGTTAATTGATTTTTTTTCCTTAAGTAGTATAACATCCGTCTCAAAAGGACGCGAAAATGATAACATCATTTCTTTTGTAGTTAAAACTTGTGTTGAAGTATTAAATGAATTTATCCTTTTTTGCAATAATAAAAAAAAGCGAAAATATGAGCAAAGGACAAATGAGAAGGAAACACAATGATATAAATAATATAAACGGTTTATTATAAATAATACAAACGGTTTAATATAAATAATATAAACGGTTTAATATAAATAATATAAATGGTTTGACATGAATGAACAATATGACGTATGGCTCAAGGTGAAGGAAGATGCGTGTATTCCTGCACAGTTCAGGAATTACTAAAAAAAAAAAAGTGCCAACACGAATTGAATTGTGCACCTTGCCAAGTAAGGTGTATTTGCCATTTTACGGAACAAATAGATTTTAAAAACCTGTACCATAATAAAATGTTTAAAAAAAAAAAAAAAAAAAAATGAACCTTCCAAACATGCATATCCACATGTACATGTAAAAGGTGTAACGCAATAAAGATGTTCATATTTTAGCCATAATATGTATATGATACATATATATGTATATGTTATACTTCCAAAACAAAGGCGCGGTTTTTATTTTTTTTTTTTGAAAAGAAACTCTCTTTGGGGAACTAATTTCCAGTCCCATTTCGTCGCAAAGAAAGTATGGCAAAATTTAGCATATGTATTTGTACTTATTTCCATACATATATGCTTACATAAAGCTACATAGATAAGTGCACATGTACCAACATTTGAAATGCACTGCACAGATATAATGAATTTTTTTATCGCAAGCCTTTTTCTCTACGTAAAATACAGAAAATATTATATGAACACAGATCAAAAGGCATCTCCCTTTTGACTGTTTTTTTTTCCTTTTTTACCTGAACATGTCATAAAAATAGATTTTTTCGAACATTTATATCTATAATTTTTTTTTTTTTTTTTTTTTACCTTAACCTGTCATATAAAAAAATTATGTTTGAATTTTTGTAGCTATATTTTTTTTTTTTTTTTTTTTTCGTTTCCCTTTTAACTATAGTCATTTATTCTGTTATTAATATCCTCCTTCCCCTTTATAACTTTTCTTAACAATTGTGGAAATTATCCCCCATATACTTATGCATAAACACAATGAAGTGCCACCTTTAAGGAAGCTATAAAATTTCTGACCATATTCATATGAATAAATTTCCCAGAAGAGAAAAAAATAATTATGAAAAAAGAATCTATAAGAAAATGTCATAAAAAATATAGGAGAAAAGTAGAGGCATATATGATAAAAATAATAACAATATAGGAGAAGTATAATACATGTTTGAAATGTGAAATATTGTATTTAAAAAAAAAAAAAGAAAAAAAAGAAGAAACCTTTCCTTTATTTTTAAATGTTAAGAGAGAATATTTTAAGATGATTTGGAGCTTCAATTTTTGGAATATTACATTGCTACTATGTTATATTCTTTTTTCATTACACATATGCAAAGGTGTTAAAGTAAATAATCTCAGTAGTTGTACTACCACTAGTAGTAGAAGTAGAAGTAATAGTAGTAGAAGTAGAAGTGATAGTAGTAGAAGTAGAAGTAATAGTAGTAGTAGTGCTCGTGGCGGTTGCTGTAGGGGCATAAATTTACCTCTCAGAAAGAAGCTTCTGAGCATACCTAATAGAGTACCCGCAAAAATAAGTAAAGGTCCAAACCAGCCAATTAAAGAGTACGATGTTAATAAAAGAAATATAATGATCAACTGTTATGATAAGTCAGACATCTTTCATAAGAGTTTTTTTTTATCAATGGATGAGAAAAAGAATATAAAGGATGTCAAGGAAAAGATTGAAAATTTACACGGAATACCAATAATTTTTCAAGAAATAATTTATGAAAATAAACCTTTAAGTAATGATGTAACTATTGAATATTTAATTAAAGACAAAAAAATAAAAATTTTAAATTTTCGACTTATACCAATACTTCCACACTTGTTTAGTGAGGAAAAAGGAGAATCTTTTAACGAATGTGAAAAAGAAAATAAAAAAATAAAATACTTAAAAAAGAAGCTAAAATTTTATGGCTACTTAACACTTCTTAACGAATATAAAAAATTATTACAAAAATTAGAAGAAAAAAATTATATACTAAAAAGTTATGATATCATCGAATCTTTTAAAACATTTGACACTGAATTCGAAAGGATGTTAAACAATAACAATTTAAGTTTAGATAAGATAAAAAAAGAAATAGAAGAATTAAAATGTCTTAACAAGAAAAAGCTCATGTTAAGGTTAGAAGTTGACTACCCACTTATGAGTAATTTGCTCTTACAAAGAATAAAAGAAATGATTCATTTTTATTACTTGGGTGATATTAAATCGGTCCTTAAATTTTCAATCTTTTTTTATATATTATATAAATATGCCAATTATCCAAAAAATGTAAAACAGTTTTTTCTGTACTTATCATTTTTTTTTCTACTGGCACCCTGTAAATCTTTTTACAAAATTTTCCATTTCGTCTTTTTTTTCATCCCACGTGGTCTGCTATTTTCTGGTTATTTTTTAAGAAATAACAAAAAAAAAAAAAAAAAAAAAAAAAAAAAAAAAAAAAGGGGAAGATGTCCCACTGTGGTCCTTCCCTGTTTCGAACAAATTACGAGTAAAAACGTTCACTCGTGTGTAATTGCATAAATATATATATGGGTGCATAAGTGTGTTTATATATGTATGTACATATACGTATATGTATTTGTATGTATGGCGCGCTTGTTCGTACATTTTTGCCTTTGTTTTTCCCCTTCTCCTTTAGGCTTCACAAATATACTGTCGGCTTCGTATCAACAAATTTTAATGTGTCAATAGGCCAAACAGCAGCGGCTGTTTTGTCCATGTTCTAATAAGATAATTCAAGGACCAACACAAATATATGGATTTATTCTCCTGTTCAGAAGTTAAAACATTTTGCGCACAAAACGAAAAAATACGTACATAAATGTATAAGCATAAATATAAATATACACGTATATATATGTATAACAAAGCAACGAAACCTCTTAAACGTTTTATTTTTTATTTTATTATTATTATTTTTTTTTTTTCTCTCCTTGTGACGATATTTCATCCTTTTCATTTCCACCCGTATAATAAAAAATAAAATGAGTTGTATAAGTTATAATTTATCTTCTTTTTTTTTTTTTTCTTCTCTTTTTTCTTTCTTTTCTTTATCTTTTTTTTTTTTTTTTTTTTGTTTTTGTGGAAGAACACTGTAATTTTTAACTTCAATTTTTTATTTAAATTTGTAACTCGATCTCAGTTTTATATAGCTTAAAATTTTATATTTATTTTATTACAACCGCAATTTATTCAGTCGTAAATATATATATATATATATATATAATATTAATATACATTTCATTTTATCAAATGAATTATGGAACTGCTTCTTCCATTATTCTCGCAGGAGATGAAGCTTGTGATATTATTAAATACAAATAAAATAAAAAATATATGAATGGAAAAAAATAAAAAATAAAGGAACCTAAGAAGAAGCGTTTCCCTTCCTTCATCTTACGATATAAAAATAGCATTAGCAATAGTAGTAGTACTAATAATTAGAAGAATACTTATTTTTATTTTATTATACTGTGAAAGGAAAAAAAAAAATGTACTCCCAAATAAAATAATAAAATAAAAATATATGTTAGGTCCATTTAGCGACCTTTTTTTTTTTTTTTTTTTTTAATTAAAAACACGAACATCTTCTATTTTTATAAAAAAAAATAAAAAACAAAACAACGAAATGTAAATTGTATAAAATAAAAAAAAAAATTATGTAAAATGAAACGAATATAATATCATACCTGTTATGATAAAAAACTGTAACAAAAGAAGAGAAGTCAGTGCATAGCACGAAACAGGCATAACAGGAACATATGTAGTTTTACGTATATGCAGTTATATAAATATATATGTATATATATGTACGTATTTATGTATGTATGTATACAGATATATACGCGCGCAAACGCTTATAAAAATATATTATTAACGATATACACAAAGAGCTTACAAAGATGATACAAACAGCAGGTATACATATATATATATATATATATATATATATATTCGCGCAATTCTTTTTATGTTTAGCAATATGGATTAGCCGAAAAATGAAGGAACGTATTTATTTTCACTTGTTATTTGACATTTATCTTAATATATTTTCCACTTTTTTTTTATTTTTTTATTTTACCATTTTTAGAAAAAAAAAAGTGGGTAGATATTGATGTAGATGATGACGAGTCTTTAAACGACAATGAAAATAGTAATTTAAAAAATGTCAAAAATGAAATAAAAGAAATTACATAAGAAAGTGAGGGTGTACTCTTAAAAGGGGTTACACATATTTACATCAATTTTTTTTTTTTTTTTTCATTTTATATGTACCTTTTTTTTTTATTTTTATTCTTTTTCTTTCTGTCCCTGTGTAGAAAAAAAATGGGAAGATATAGATGCGGATGACGATATAGAGAACAATAAAAAGTTGTCCTATTTTACAAACTACGAAAATGGTATTAAAGTTGTTACCAAGTACTCCGAAAATTTAAAAAAGCAAACAGTTAAAGTAAGTACAGGCAGTTTTTTGAAATTGCTACACCTTGATGGAATTAGGCTTTTATTTATATATATATTGCGTTATTTTGTTTCATTTCATTTCACTTTATTTTTTATTAATTTTTTTTTTTTTTTTTTTTTTTTGCTTAGGTCACAAAGAAAATTAAAGAAGTTGTAATAAAAAAGAGACTCAATAAAGAAATTAATAATCGCCTTAACTTAAAAAATTTTAACATCGATAGTGTAATAAAAAAATGTGCACATATTATGCATACACGCATATAAACTTTAATACCCTCATAAACATATTTTACTGTTATATTGTTGCAAGAAGTTCTATGACATTTTCGTTAAATAGTAGATGCTACAAACATGATACTGTAATTTTATTCTTTTTACGTTATTCACTCTTTACTTAATGTACATATTATTTTTTATTTTTTTTTTTTTTTCCTTTACCTTACACAGTGCAGTTCAGTCATAGTTGAACCAACAGATGTTGTAAATATAGAAGTCCCAAAAAATAATTTGCATGACTTTTTTAAAGGCACAGAATATGATTACTTATTCGCAGAGCAAACTGATAAAACAGCTAAAGACTTAAGGAACAGATTTAAAATCATTAAGGATGAAGAGGCGGAGGTACTCCTGATCTGTCTATTTTTAAAACACACACGCGTGCATACATAGATATATATATATAGGAATATATTACATATACACATATACATACAGATATACATACGTACACACATATTTGCATGCTTGCGTGTGTGTGTGTGTGTGTGTGTTGTATATTCATTTATGTGTTAACTTATTTACATGTTCCTCCTTTTAGGAAGCTAAACCAGAGGATGCCAGCAAAGCTGCAGCCAGGAAAGACGTGCCTTTCTATCGTACACATGTAACTTTAATGCACTTTCATAAAATATTCTTAATTCTTTCTTTGTCCATATTTTAAATTATAAAAAAATAATATCGTAACATCTTAACAGTACAGTCATTTTGTAGTTGATTATTTTGTTGCTTTGTAGTTCCGTTACAATGTTCTGATTCTTTTTTTTTTTTTTTTTTTTTTTTTTTTTTTTTTTAAACAGGATACTCAAAATAAAGAATGCACCATTCGTGTAACGAACTTAAGTGAAGACGTCAATGTAATTATAAAAAAAGGAAGAAATATTAAAGCGATTATATTAAAAAAAGGGGGGAGGGGAAATAACAAAATTATTTGAAAATGAGCTATATAAAAATTAAAAGCACGCATATAAATATTACATCAGTACAAATATATGACATCAATATAAATGTTACATCCATTTAAATTACTTATTTTATTTTATTTTTTTTCTGCTAAAACAGGAAAGCGAATTGTCTACCTTATTTGGAAGAGTAGGGAGCATAGTCCGAATGTTTTTGGCGAAGCATAAGTAATAATATAATACATTATAATACATATATATGTGTACTTGTGTATAATAATACTCGTTGTTTCTTTATCCTTGTCTATTTTCTTATTACTTCTATTACTCCATATTAATTTTTATTTTGTTACTTGTCACTATACAAAATGATGTAATATAAAATTATGCTAACTATTTCTTTTGGTACCTTAACATTATTAGGGAAACAAAAAATTCGAAGGGATTTGCATTTATTACTTATTCAAATAGAGAAGAAGCAAAGAGGGCAATTGAAAAATTGAACAGACATGGTTTTGAGAATTTGCTCTTAAGCGTAAGAAATGAAAAGAGAAATATATAAATTTTTTTTGATTTATTTAAAAAGTGCACCCCTGCACACTTGCAGCATATTTTTTTGTGGAATTTTGTCATATTTAATTGCATTTATTCTTTTTTTTTTTTTTTTTTTTAAGTTTTTCCTTTGTTGCTTTGTCACTTCGTTAATTTTTCCCTTTTATTTCTTTATACTTCATTTTATTTTAATATATTTTTTTTTTTCTTCTAGGTGGAATGGGCCAAGCCATCCAACAGATAAGAACTACTACCTTCCGCACTCCATTTGTTCATTCGTTCGATCGTTTATTCGCTCATTCGTTCATTCGTTCGTTCGTTTGTTCATTCTTTTTTCTTTTCGTTTTTTATTATTTTAAAAGGTCTACACAGTTTAACTTATACTGATTACTATTTTCTATAATGTTGTAATTTATGCCCAAACAATACCTGAAAAAAGAAAAAAGAAAAAAAAAAAAAAAAAAAAAAAAATACAGTATAATACATTACAATCAAATTAACAGTAAAATTATGCTAGCTAGAAAAAAAAAAAAAAAAAAAAAAAATTAAAAAAAATGTACATATAATTTTTTTTAAAACAATTTTAACCATTCAAGCAAATAAATTTCCTCAGGATGTATTATTTTAAACTTTTGTTTTATCTCCTCCCAGTATTTTTTTAAGTTGTTATGTGGATTTCCATACTGCATGTTGAAGATGGCCATGACAAGGTTCACAAAATTGTTATCTATAAAGAGTGGGAAGCACGTGTTTGTACATACATATATATGTATGTGTGTATCTATGTAAGCATAAATGCGTAAACCTCTAAACCACAAACGTGCTTATGTGTGGATAGGTGCATATACATAATAAACGTTTGTTCAAAGATACTATGGGTTTCTTTTTTTTCCTCAATTTCTATTCATACCATAATAATCATAAAGAAAAACAATTTTTTGAGGGGATGATTTTTCCTTAATGCTAAAATAATTGCTTAAGCTATTCACTTGATTATCCTTATTTTGTTCTTGTTCATGTGTGTTTCCATTTTTTAAGTAACCTTTACCATTTTCCGTTGTTGCAGGAATGGTATTTTTGTTGTTATCAGTTGTTTCATTTGCCTGTTCTCTGTTGGGAATGATATTTGATATGTTGTTTTCACTCAATATTCTTTTACTCTCCATTATTCTTTCATCTTTTAATGACTTCAAATAAGAAGTGATATAGCAAATCCTGTTTTTACTTTCGCTCTTTTTCATGAAATTTAAAACAGCTGCATATAGCTGTTTGTGTGAGGGGAAGCCACGGAAATAAAAAAAAAAATAATAATAATAAATAATAATAATAATAATACAAAATAATACAAAATAATACAAAATAATACAAAATAATACAAAATAATAATAATAATAAATAATAATAATAAAAAATAATAATAATAATAATAATAATAATAATAATAATAATAATAATAATAATAATAATAATAATAATAATAATAATAATAATAATAATAATAATAATAATAATAATAATATATATATATATATACGTACATACACACGTGCGCGTATTTTGCCTGACTTGTTTAGGCAATTTTTCAAAAATACATTGAACAAATGCAATGCGAGCGCGTATGTTGAGCACTAACTTTATTCTCCGGGATATTGTAAGGGTTTGTTATAAAACTGTAATTTACTTCATTTAATATGAAGTCAAAATTGTTCATATTGACATCTGATTTTTTTAAACGAAAAGGTTTATATAAATCAAAAATTTTTTTTTCACATTTCATTTTATTGTTATATTTCATAAAAGATATAATCTGTAATTGATGATCATCTAAATTTTCAATTTTCTCAAAATTTTCATTATAATTTTCTTTGTTATATTTCTCTATTTCCTCATTCATGCTATTCGTTAAAACATCTTTTCTCAATTTATATGTTATGACGTCGAAGGGAAACTTGCCTTAAAAAGGAGGGATGTTTAAAAGGGAAAAAAAAAATGAAAAAAAAAAGTAATAGTAACAGTAGTAGTAGTAATAATAAACAGTAATGACAATACGGAGAAAGGAGGAAAATATAGTCGACAAGCCTACTCTGCATTTGTAAATAATTGTATGCACATTGTAGGAACACTGTGAGTATGTTCAGAGTAAAATAAGTAAGATATGTTAAGCAGTACACATATGCACATTATCTTTTGCAAATTTTCGCCTTATATACCTGTGAAAACGTAGTATTTCTTGTTACTGATACTTGAAGCGAATTGCACACTGTCCTCATACTTATAATTATATAAATCCAAACGACTACAAATATGACTTTGGCCAAAATAGTTGTTCAGAATATAAAAGAACGCAAAATAGGACGTAGTAAAAAATAAAATAATTAAAACTAATGTTTTAAAAAATTCAAAAATAGCATACTTTTTATTTATCTTTAAGTCGCTTATAGAATTTATACTAGAGTCATCAGTTAATGTTTGAGTGAAGAACTGACTGCTGAATATTTTCTTTAAATTTTTCCTATCTATTTTAATTGTTCTTATATTTGTATCATTCTTTTGATAATTCAAATTTTCCTTTTTTCCTTCTTCCTTTTGCTCTTGTTCATATTCATTTTCATTTTCTTCTTTTTCTTCATCAAAATTAAATTCATTGTCTAAACTTTTATAAACATTTTTCCCTTCATTTTTTGAAATCTTATTTGTTTTATCTGATATTTCGAAATTTTCTATCTTGGAAAGGAAAGGTGAATCGTCAATTTTTTTCTCGGCCATTTGGTTCTAGTGAAGAGAAGTGAATGAGCAGTGGTACACGTTGGTTTGTTTTCTTCTTTTTCTTTTTAATTTTTAAGCCTTGCTACTCTTTTAGAGTAGTTACAGTAGTCAGAGCAGTTTGGTTGAAGTATTTTCAGGAAAGGGGAAAAAATAAAAATAAAAAAAAATAAAAATAAAAATAAAAAATAAAAAAAAAAAAAAAAAAATCCTTAAAGAGAAGCTTAATATATGCGTAAAATAAAAATGTATTAAAAGTGTGTAAAGAGGAAATTAAAAAATGTAAAAAAATTCTTTGCTTTAAAAAATTTAACTAAAGACTGATCATCGTTTTTTTGGAAATTCTTTTTTTTTTTTTTTTTTTTTTAAATATCTCGGAAACAAGTTTTCTTTTTTATTTATTACATATAACTTATTTGTTCCTCCTGTGTGTATTAGATGGCAAAAGGTATATTCTTTAAAGAGCTACGTACCCGTTAAACGTAGCTATAGCTCTATTTTTTTTTTTTTTTTTTTTTCATTTTGGGTAATTAAAGAAACATTCAAAAATAATAATACAACTAAATCAAAAAAATTCAAGACAGTGAAACAGTATGGGCAAAAAAAAAAATAAAAAAATTTATATATATATATATAATATGTACATATAATACATATATGTATATATTTTTGCGAACTATAATCCGCCCAAATTATCGCGCATTTATTATGACTAGAAAAACGCTAGATTTATTTAAAAAAAGAAAAATTGATTCGAGGTGTGATGATGTGCAAATGGGAAACGTCAATATGCTCACGATCGCATGCGTATATTTTGCCTTGTTCATAATTATATGGTACGTATGTATGTTTATTACATATACATACGTGTGAGCTACCTTTCTGAGTTCTTTTTATGGCGTAGCAAAATATATACATACGCAAACAAACATGTATATGTATATATATATATATATATATATAAGAAACCGTGCATATGTCCACTTTTAAAGCGAAATGAAAAAATTACGATCCCGTAAAATTTTTATTTTCTCATTTTGGTAACTCTTAAGGATGTATAAAAAAAAAATAATAATAATATAACAAAAAGGAATAAAGCGCAAACAAAGTATAGATAAAGAATAGATAAAGAATAAATAAAGAATAAATATAATTAGCTGAAAAAAAGGCTTACAATATTTTTTTCTTTAATCAAGTTCACGTTTTCACAAAAGTTTCTCTTCGATTTTAACATCCTGACAACTTACCCCTTCCCCCCACCCCCAATTTTTTATTACACCTCATTTTTACAATTTTTTTTTGATGAAATGGGAGGATATAAAAGTTTAGAAAAGAAAAATGAAAAACAAAAAGAACAAAATGAAAAAATGATTGAGAACTCATTGAAGTCAACATCTTCAGATGAGCACCCATATTTTTTACAGCAAAATAACATTTATTGGGAAACAGGCCATAGGACTTACATACCTTTTTTTCATTTCTTGATACATAAGTATACGAACAAGATAATAGATGACCAAGTAAGCCAATAAGTACTTCATAGCAAGCTGACTATAAATGCGTAGTGTTATCGTAATAATGTAGTGGTATTATCATAGTACTGTCACTGTAAATGCGTAGAACCATCATATAATCGCAAAGTAAACTAAATAAGTTTACAATTCATTTTTCCTTCCTTATCATCACCGCACCCCACCCCACTTATGGCTTTGTCACATGGCGAGTACTTTATTCATTTCGTTTTCTTCCATTTTATTATAGATAAGAAAATTTACAAATAGAGTAAAGAGTGTGCATCATACCCCTTTCGTTTTCCATAAAGAAGGATACTTTCGAAGTTATTACGGAGACCCAGATATTAACATGATTTTTAATTTAAAAAAAAATACAAATTTTGTTTTTAACTCAACAGGAGCGTTAAACTCGTACAATATGCTGAGTAACCATTGCACATACGATAAGGCTACTCAAATATTTGACCAAATACTTATGAGTGCCTTTAAGTTGGATTTGAAGGGTGTTTTGGAAAACAACGTAATGTGATGATTGTTTCTACAAAAGGGGGCCATCGCATTAGATCATAAAGTCTGAGAGAGGCATAGAGGGGCAGAGAAGTAGAGAAGCAGAGAAGTAGAGAAGCAGAGAAGTAGAGAAGCAGAGAAGCAGAGCAGTAGAGAAGCAGAGAAGTAGAGAAGTAGAGAAGTAGAGAAGTAGAGAAGCAGAGCAGTAGAGAAGCAGAGAAGTAGAGAAGTAGAGAAGCAGAGCAGTAGAGAAGCAGAGAAGCAGAGAGAGACAGATTGAGACAATGAGCAACGGATAAAAAAAAAAAACATTGTAACAGCATTTACCTTACATAGACATGCAAATTGAGCAGCAACAATTTACAGAATAAAAGATGCCAAGGCGTGGACTTACACATGAGTATGCATGTATATATGTGTATATACGTGAACAACCCCCTTCCTAATAGCGTTCAGCAATTTTATACTTACCCAGTGCGCACATATAAATTGCGGAAGATCTAACGCGCAAGGTTGATTTCCCCTCGTTTTATCACCATTGAAATAGTTTGGCATTGTTTTATTTGATATGACTCAATTTGTAACAACATGATTTAATATGGTACAATGTGGTGCATACTGATATAATATGATACCATTTAGCTTGACATAATTTAATTTTTTTTTTTTTCCCTATTTTCTTTCCCTTATACACCTTTTTTACAAGTATACCAAAAGAACTTAGCTCACTCGTTACAGTTCTTTTAAAGGTGCACGAATTGATGTGTAATCTATTCAAGCATATTTACATACATATTTATATGAATTACATATATGTGCATATATATATGTATGATACATCGTAACAACTACAAAAATAAAAATGGAGCAAAAATTATGTTGAATGCTCTCTCCTTTTTATCTTTTATATTTTTATGTTTGTGCTTATTCACTAATTAACTCTTTTAACTTGTTCATAAATTACTTTTTTAAAATTTCGCAAAAAGAGTTTTTTTTTTTAAAAAAAACAGCCACTTTTCCCATTGATAAATTAAGTACACATATGCATGTGTATGTATTTATATGTATGTATATATATGTATTTATATGTATATATATGTATGTATTTATATGTATATATATGTATGTATTTATATGTATATAATGTATGTATTTATATGTATATATATGTATGTATATATATGTATGTATGTGTGTATTTATGTATATAATATACGTATGTATGTATGTATGTATGTATATGTGTGAAGGCATTCCCCCATTGTGTGCAGTGCTAAACATAGAGTGCACAACTCCCCAAAATAAACATTTCATTAAACTCATGCATTATGCATGCATATATATATATATATATATATATATATATATATATATATATATATATATACATATATTTATGTGTTTTACGTGCGCATAATGCCCATTTTAGCGCAAATACACCCCATTACCTTTTTTGACTAATTTTTATTTTATTTTTATGCGTACTCTTATTTTTATTCTTATTCGTACTCTTATCTTTATTCTTATGTGTGCTCTTATCTTTATTCTTATTCGTACGCTCATCTTTATTCTTATTCGTACGCTCATCTTTATTCTTATTCGTACGCTCATCTTTATTCTTATGCGTACTCTTATCTTTATTTATATTTTTATTTTTCCTTATGATCACTGAAACAAACGCAAACAAAAACTTATTTCTATCTGGGTGATTGTGGAGTAATATATATAATCATAAATCTAATTAAAAAAAAAAAATAATAAAATAAAAAATAAAACACGAAGAAAGCAAGAAGGAAACAGAAGCAAAGGAGAAACGAAACAGGAATGAAATACTCTTCACTTTGAAAATTAAGAGTTGACAACTGACTGTTGACAGCTGAAGTTGACAGTTAACAGTTGGCAGTTGAGCGTTAAAAAAGTATCTGCTGCAAGATACATCCTATGAATTAAAAAAAAAAAAAAATTTAAGAGAGAAAAAGGGCCGCTCTTTTGTAACACATAGGTAACGGTAAAGAGTTATGATAAACTAATCATCTGAATAGGTACACTATTGGATTTAATATGAAAATTATTGAAAAATATTGAAAATTGCTGGCATAACACGCTAAATATAATACGCCCTAGTAGTATATGCATAAGCATATATACGTAAATATATACACGCAAGTATAAACACAAGGGCACACAAAAATATCAGCACAGAGGCACGAACAAATATCAGCGCAAGGGTAAGAGTATATACAAATCCCAAGTGCACGCACTACTAAGACTCATCACGAAGCCACCCGCCGAATGATCAGATAAACCGCCTACCTCCAAAATGTACCAGAGGATTTTTAACAAAATAAATTTGTCGAAAAATTTGAAAAATAATTTTTACTTTAAACGAAAATTCAGTGATACAAAAGAACATGTGGAAATAAAATACATCAAAGAAGGTAAAAAGAAGTACATGTTGTACACAGCTGTAGCTTCATTATCTTTATCAATAGGTCTGACATATGGATATGAAAATTTTGTACTATATAAATGGAATAATAAGTATGATTATTCGTACAACCCTGATATACAATTAATTGAAAAAAAAGCAAAAGAAAAAAAAGAAGGAAAAAGAGATAAAAAGCATGTAGCAAAAAATATTATATTAGTTCGACATGGACAATATGAACGTAAAAATAGACATGATGAAGATTCAAAACGATTAACTAAACAAGGATGTAAACAAGCTGATATCACTGGAAAAAAATTAAAAGATATACTAAATAATAAAAAAATTAGTGTTATATATCACTCAGATTTAATAAGAGCAAAAGAAACAGCACAAATAATAAGTAAATACTTTCCAAATGCTACATTGATAAATGATCCCAATTTAAATGAAGGAACACCATATTTACCAGACCCAATTCCAAAGAGCTCCAAATTTGATTCAAATAAAATTATGGTTGATAGTAAAAGAATAAATAAAGCATATGAAACATATTTTTATCAACCCACAGGTGATGAAGATGAATACCAGTTAGTAATATGTCATGGTAATGTTATTAGATACTTTTTATGTAGAGCTTTACAACTCCCCTTATTTGCTTGGTTAAGGTTTTCAAGCTACAACTGTGGTATTACTTGGCTTGTTTTAGACGACGACGGATCCGTTATATTAAGGGAATTCGGTTCTGTAGCGCACCTCCCCTTTGAGAATGTTACGTATTTTTAGCATCACTGCGGTGTGGAGGTATTGGCCATATTGCACCATTGTGGTAATGCGTGCATTTGTACTGCCATTACTAACATTCCCCTCAATTAATAATGCATGCCTCTATATGTGAGACTTGCATGCACTAGTAATGAAGCATTTTTGCTTATAAGGAGATCATTATAAGGAAGGAAATATGAATCTTTTTCTTTGTGTTTTCATCAGCTGCTAATGTGGAGTATCCTAATTCCACTACATTGGTGTAGGAAAAGGGACAAAAAAGGAGATAGAAAAAGAGATAGATAAAAATATATACCGGAACGGGGGAAAGCACCATTTATTAATATATATATATATGTAAGTTTGTATGTATGTATGTATGTGTGCATATGTGTGTATTTTTTTTTTTTTTTCATCCCCCCCTGTGCTTTCATAAAATACAAATGCGACACATATGACATTCGCATTTAGTGTTAATTCCACTTCCTTTTTTATGATAAAGTATGAGAAAATTTTTTTAGTGATTTTTTTTTTATATTTATATTATTTATATTTTTGCTGTTTTTATTTACATTTCAATTTTTTTTTATATCTTTTGACTTTTTAAAATATAAAGGTAAAATAACACAGCATTTTCCCCTTTTTCATAAACAAGGACTTAAATAGTGCATACGAGAGTAAGCGCATATACATAGAAGTTACTTGTGCGTACATACACACACTCATACATATGTATATCTATACCAACATACATGTAATAGCAATGCCAACCGGTGTAACTACTGGAACAGTTATAACAGTCGAAGTGATCGCATCTGATGTGATAAACAGAAAGGCGCTGGAAAAATTAGAAATGCACAGAGCGCTTCGCTAAGGGTGCAATTCATTTTATGAATGAGCAAGGTTGATTATAAAATGAAAAAAAAAGAATAAAATGGAAAGAAAAAGAAGGAAAAGGAATGAAAAAGATAAATTTTCATGCATATTTAATAACGTTTTTGGTTGGTGGAAAAAGCGAAAAGTAGGAGTATAAAAAAACGAAAAAATGCAGAAATGTAAAAGTGCGAAAAATGCAGAAATGTAAAAGTGCGAAAAATGCAGAAATGTAAAAATGCAAAAAATGCAGAAATGTAAAAATGCAAAAAATGCAGAAATGTAAAAATGCAAAAAAAATATGTGTTGTGATTCTATCCCCGTCTACCTATACAATACTACTGTACAACACTTTACTCAACCGGAACATCAGATATACCCCTGTTAAGGTTGCCCCGTACCCCTTTTTCTCCCCGGACTGCTCTTTATCTATATATTGTAAAATTCATAATCTCTCAACTGCTTCCTCACATGGGTCTTGTATCCCTGTTCAAAATCGTTAGCAGTAATAATGTAACGGTTTTTTCTTATGGCTTGCATCCCTGCCTCTTGAGCTATAGCAGCAATATCAGCTGCACTAATTTTATCACTTCTTACAACAAAATTTTCAATATTAACATCACTACTAACATTCATTTTACTAATTACAGTTTGAAATATTAATCTTTTTTGTTTTCTATCTGGTAAGGGAAATTCAATTTTTCTATCTAATCTCCCTGGTCTTAATAGAGCTGGGTCTAACGTATCAGCTCTGTTAGTAGCCATAATAACTTTAACATTCGTTGATTTATCAAACCCATCCATTTGATTTAATAACTCTAATAATATTCTTTGTACTTCTCTATCAGCACCAGTTTGTGCATCAAATCTTTTTGTAGCAATTGCATCTACTTCATCTATAAAAATAATTGAAGGTGAATTTTCTCTAGCTAATCTAAATACATCTCGTACCATTCTGGGCCCTTCTCCTAAATATTTCTGAACAAATTCAGAACCTACAACACCTATAAAAGTAACTTGTGTTTCATTAGCTACAGCTTTAACAAGCATAGTTTTACCGGTACCTGGTGGACCATATATTAAAATACCCATAGGTGGTTCAATGCCTATCTTTTCATATAATTCTGGACTTTTTAAAGGTAATTCTACTGCTTCTCTCATTTCTTGTTTTTGTGTATCTAAACCTCCTAAGTCCGTATATTTAACATTTGGTCTTTCACTTACCTGTAATAACTGTATACTACTATCTGACTCAGATGGTAAAATATTTACTATAGAATGACTATGTCTATGTAATGCTACACTCACAGACGGTTTTAAGTCCTCCTTATTTAATGTTGACAATATCCTAACATAATAATTTGAACCTGCTGTACTACTAACTATTCCATAATTATTATCTATAATATCTAAAAACTGACCAATAATTAATGGTACACTTTGAATTCTTTTTATTTCGTTCTTCGATCTTATTAACTCCCTCTTCAAATTCTTATGCTCCTCTTTGATGTACTCCTCCTGCATGTGGGTAAGAACGCGCGCAACATG
Source organism: Plasmodium malariae (assembly GCF_900090045.1). Classification (NCBI taxonomy): domain Eukaryota; phylum Apicomplexa; class Aconoidasida; order Haemosporida; family Plasmodiidae; genus Plasmodium; species Plasmodium malariae. Next base: position 1,042,441 of record NC_041779.1, on the reverse strand, counting down.
CACATGTTATGTCCAAATATACGTACACAAAAATTTTGTAAACATGTATTATATATACTCTATATATACATACGTGTGTATGCGTGTATCATATGCATATGCACCCCTGGAATGAAAAAACTGCGGCTCATTTTAACTCCAACGTGGTGCAAATTCATTTTGGAAAAATCACAGGGGCACATCAAAAATAAGCGTATTGGATATTCAAAACGGGAAAAAGGACGTCATATGAAGAAAGTTTCGCTCCGTAATGTACATAAACATGTGCGCATATTTATAACACGTACGAATATATGTATATATATATATACACACATACAAATGCGCCAGCGTACTTTGCCTTTTTCGCCTACTTGAATGTTTAGAACATCAATTTGCTTCTTCAAAATTTTCAATTTTATGTAGTAATCTTCCTCCTTCAGGTATTTATTAATATTATCCATTTTCATCATATTTTATTAATTTATTTTTTTTTTTTTTATTAACTTGTTCTTTTTGCTCTTATAACGTATCAAACTACTCTCATGTTACTTTTATTATGGTGGAAAAAATTTAACCATCGATAATGCGTTTTTGTTTCTCTTTTTGTTTTTGCTTTTGTTTTTGTTTTTCTTCAACATGAAAAAAGCAATAATGATTTTTTACTTTTTCGTGAACATTTCAGCGATTTCGAAAAAAAGAAAAAAAATTATGCATTAAAAGTGGTACCGCAAGCCAAAAGGTTCGCTTAAAAACGCAAAGAAAAGAAAAAACAAAATTATAAAAAAGAGAAAAAGTACAAAATTATAAAAAAGAGAAAAAGTACAAAATTGTAAAAAAAAGAAAAAGTACAAAACTGTAAAAAAAAGAAAAAGTACAAAACTGTAAAAAAAAGAAAAAGTACAAAACTGTAAAAAAAAGAAATACAGAATTTAAAAAAAAAAACAAAAAAACAAAAAAACAAAAAAACAAAAACACAAAAACACAAAAAAACAAAAACACAAAAAAAAAAAAAAAAAAAAAAAAAAAAATAAAAATAAAATAAAATTATAAAAAAAGAAAAAATACAAAATTATAAAAAAACGAAAAATAAACACATATATGCTTATATACACTCAACGACGCAGGTGCTGCATTTTGAAAAATCTTCATCTTTTAGCCCATTTTAAAAAAGGATGATTATTATGTACATTTTATTTTCCTTTTTTTCAAAGATACACAAAATTAAAAAAAAAAATTTTAAACGTCCAAGAAATTCAATTTGGTTATGTCACTCCAATTTCAGCCTTTTCCTGTTTAAAGTGAAGAACTATGTGTGTGATAGGCATACAGACATATGTACAAATTTACATTGCACGCTACACAAATTCAAAGTGCAAGTGTCACGTTATATCATAAGAGAAAAATCCCCTCTTAAAATACCAAATGAGCATACACGAACGTGTATATATATATATAATGTATATGTAACTGTACATGTGTGTATACTTAACACGTGAAATATACGTTGGGAAAAAATGAACGAGCTATGTCTTAATCCAAAAGATGTCATTGTGCATAATAAATTAACAAACGAAATGACCTAAAAAGGTTTTTTAATAAAAGTTTGAAATACACAAAATATGCGACTTAGCTGATGATGATGTAAATTGTGTTATCGAAATATAGTTATCAAATGACTGCAAAATGTAATAAAGCACTTTTTATTTTTGAATTTTTTATTAAAAAAAAAAAAAAAAAAAATGTAGAAATAAAAGGACACATTATTAAATTTTTTTACAAAAAGTTTAAATATTAACACATTAAAAAAAAAGGAAAAAATTACGATGCTCTTTTTTTTTTTTCTTTCTCAAATGTTTACATATCACATATTTATATGATCACACATACTATGCATGTATAGGCCATAGTTATAGCATTCATGCACATATATTAATATAGATATGAATATATATATATATATATATATATATATATATATATATATATATATATATATATATATATATATATATGTGCGAACAGTAAAAAAGCAAATACGGTCCTGCATGGAACATATGTAGCAAGAACTGTGCGTTCATATTATAATCACAAGAAATGAGTATATATATATATATATATATATATATATTTACACATATATGCATATAGGCATATCTACTTAACGCTTACCACACCTATTTTGTTAGATGCATAATTCAAAATTTTACGCCGTATCTGACAAACTTGTTTTTTTTAAATGATTAATTACATAGTTATAAGCTTCTTCTGTAGAATCAGTAAAATATATGCTGTCTAAATCTTCTTGAGATATAAGACCATAATCCACTAATTTTTTAAAATTTAGAATAGATGACCAGAAATCTTTTCCAAAAAGAATTATAGGTACATTTCGTTTAAATTTCCTACATTGTTTTAAGGTCAAAATTTCCATTAATTCATCTAGGGTTCCAAAGCCTCCTGGTAATATAATAAATGCTAATGATAAATAAACTAACCAAAATTTTCTGGTGAAAAAATAATGAAATTTAAAAGATAAATTTTTATCAACATATTGATTTGCTCCCTTTTCAAAAGGTAAAGAAATCATAAAACCTAATGACTTTCCATTTGCTTCTCTACTTCCTTTATTTGCTGCTTCCATAAAACCTGGTCCACCACCTGTACATATTGCAACAGTATAATTATTTGGACTCTTCTCTCCTTTTATATTTGGTAAAAAGTTATGAACCTTCGGTAAATGATTGGATATATTTTTTACTGCTTTTTGACCTTCCTCTGTTCCGAAAAATAATGTTAATCTTTTAGAAAGATCATATATTTTTACATAATATTCAGTAGTCCATCTTAATTTTTGTAATTTGTCCATTTCTGTTTTTACCTTTTCATATTCTTTTATTTCTTCACCTATTAATGGAACATTATTTGTTATTTTTTCACTGAACTTACTTAGTTTCTTTTCAAATTTTCTTTTTCTTGCTTCATATTTTTCATTGCTTAATGATCTAGATGACCCAAATATTACAACAGTGAAAAATATACCTTCATCTCGTAATGCATCTTGCACACCAACGAATTCGGACAGTATTCGAACCAATCTCCCCCCTTTACCGTTAATGAAATTACTTTTATTATAAATCTCACTTACTTCCACTTCCTTGCCATCGCTTTCTACGTCGCTATTTATCTCGCTTTTTATGTCATTATTGGAGTTTTTATTTTTTTCATCTATTTTATCCATTTTTTTTTTTCTCTTCTTTCTTCTCTTTTCTTCCTTCGTTTCTTCTTTTTTTTTCCGTTTTACATTTTTTTTTCTCTTTTTTTTTTTTTTTTTTTTTTTTTTTGCACACCAATTTGAGCTACTAATAACTATTTTTTCCCTAGAATGAGTGTGTAATATACGTAAAATTTAATGTTGAACCTTTTTACCTGTACTGTTCAGGTATATACTTATAATATTGCAATTAAAATACTGTTAGAGGAATGTCACACAGGTGATCACATGCACAAACGTACATATACAAGCGTATATTATACGTATGTACATATATATATATATATATATATATGTATTTGTATGTTCGTACATATTATGTATTCACAAAAACGCATACTACATATAACACAATTTCAACGTATAGAATATCATGTATGTTATTTTAATTTTCCAAAAAACTTACGCAGCATGAATTTTTTTTTTTTTCTCAGAAGTATTATGTACGTGCGTGTTGTATATAAATTTAATAGGTTTTTTTTTTTTCTCTATCTTTAATGTTGCTTTTTATAAAAAAATACAGTATGTGATATATATGTTAAACTAATTATACACATATAAATATATGTTTTAATTTAAGATTAATTTTTTGGAATAATAAATCTTATTCCAAAATTTGAAATTTATGTTTTGCTAAGAACTTACTTTTTTTTACAAAAATGCATGCATTTGTCATATTTTATGTACAATGTATACTTGTTCATACAATTTATAAAGAAGATGATGTATCTTTTTTAATAAAAAAAAAAATATATTAGGTAAATTACAGATACACTGTAAATTATTTTTTACTTTAGTAAATGCAACCATTTTATATAATAGTATTTTTTTTTTTTTTTTCTAGCTGTTTTTAAAAGGTCCTAATAATTGTTACCTATTCGAAAGAAGCAAATATACTATATGAGTATACTTTTTTATGTACCTACTCATGTATGTATAATATGCAAAAAAGAAACATTTACGAGCTTAAAACTTGTGGTGCAGTGCACACACAAAAGTAAACAGAACATAAAAAAACATATCAAAACATAAAAAAACATAACAAAACATAATAAAACTAAATAAAACAATGTGTATAATAAACACCTGCTATATTTATATATGCATATACTCCTATCTATTAAGTTCCCATTCGTGCGCTTAATAAAGAATAACTCACCAAAATTATGTTAATATTTTTCTAATTTGTTCCTTAGCAATTATTTCTAAGAAATTATTTACTTTTACAAAAAGTAAAAGAAAAAAAAATGAAATATGCTAAAAAATAAAGGAAATAGAATATAATAAAGTAAAACAGAATAAAGTAAAAAATTATATAGTAAAATAAAACAAACGCGGAAAATAAAAAAAATGCAAGCTACTCAATTTTGTAATATATGGGGATATTATACAACTAAAACACTGCAAACGTAAATACAAAAATTAACTGTACTAAACATAGGATATTATTTACATTTTATGAACAATATTGTCTGAATGGTTAAATAATACCATACACTATAAAGGATGTGTTAGTGATTATGTTACAAAAATATTATGATGCCTGAACCATGAAAAATGCATTTTTCATAACAGGGTATTTTGTTTAAACTAGAGGTTGCCCCCACATACATGTATAATATATAATGTATATCAGAAGGATAAATATTAAATATTTATCTTTTTCATTGTTATTATATTTTATTTATCGAACAAATGTTCCTAACCATTCAGAAAAAAACTTTAAATATACTAACACATTTGAAGGAAAGACGCCATTTATATCTGCAACGTTAGTAAAAAAAAATGGAAAATTATTAACGAGACAGAATATTATTACATGTTTCTTGAAAAAAAAAATATTTACAAACAATAGCTATATAGGGGAGGAAAAAAGAAAAAAAAAGATAAGTTATTTTAATAGAAAATTTTCCTTAAAAAGCAGAAAATGTAGTGGATACAGAAATACGAGAGAAGGAAAGGAAGAAATTGTTAGAAAAGTTAAAAGAATTTTGAAAGTAACAAAATTATTAATTCAATTAAACAGTTTTAAGTTAACTCCAAATTTAAGAATGGACTTACTAATAAATATGCCAAGACCACATGTACGAATACATATGGTTAAAAACACGTTAATGAAACTGGCTGTTAAAAATACCCCCTTTGAAGCTGTTACTCCATTTTTAAAAGAAAGCAATGTATATTTGTTTATTATGGATGAAAATTACATATCTTTCTCCCTCTATCGAAATAAAATGTTTTGCTCCTTATATAAAGAATATAAACTGAATAACGTTATAAAAGTGGCAGTATATGAAAATACAGTTTTAAATAAAAAGGAAACAGAAGATTTAATAAACTTGAAATCATATAATGTATATTTTGGTCATATTATAAATAAAATCAATAAAATAATTACAAGCATACCTAGCTCGATTATGCAAATTCCTTCATCCATAGCAAAAGGAATTTATTTACATTCGCAAAAAAAAGAATAAATAATTATTTTGTACATGCAAAAAATTGTCTATTTAAAAATTAATTTTTTTTTTTTTTTTCTAAGGAAAATTTTCTTCCTGGAAATCGTTTTCGCAAATTTTAATGTTGTAGGTCTTACATAATTCTTTTTATTTCATTGAAATGCATTGCATTGTATTTGCTTTTTTTATTCTTTTTTATTTTTTTTTGTAACATTTAAAGTTGGCACAACCTTCTCAAAAAGTGTATATGCATTAATGCACACATATACACACGTGTATATATATATATACATATATGCAGAAACCCGTGTGATGTAAATTAATAAATAAAAGGTATATGCACAAATGAACATGTTGAAAAGAAAAATGTGAACAGCGTTATTACATAGGTACAAATGTTTAGACTCTTTTGTATAAGTGAATATATGCCACATCCTTGCCCAAATTTGCACCACATAGACCAATCTTATTGTCGTTGCACACGTACCACCTTAAATGGGAAAGAAAAAAAAACATATATATATATGGATAGATAAATAAATAAATAAATACATCCATACATTAATACATTTGTGTGAACATTTAAGTGTAATTATTCATGCATAAACGGCAACAGTGCTAGCTTAACGGTTAAAATGTGCATTTTTTTTTTTTTTTTTTTCATTCCGAGTTCTTACTGAGAATTGTCCTTTATGTAGCATATGTAGTGCCCTGAATTTGCATTGTTCCCTATGTGTACGATGGACGCTACTAATTCATAATTAGCTGTAAAGAAAAACATGCAAATGCATATTTACATATATATATATATATATGCATACATAGACGTATGTTCGTATATATGTATATACATACATTTATTCGTGCATACTCCTTGGCCAACATTTTTGGTATAATTTTTCTTTTTTAGCATCTCTCCCAATTTATCAATTTACACTTTTAAAAGCATTGCACATAAAAATAAATAATCTTCAATGTACATGCATGCACCTATATATATATGTGTGTATATATATATGTGTGTTAGTCTCTCTGTCCCTCCCCTGTTTTTTACCCAATCCATCGTCGCACTTGTTGCTACTTATAATCAAGTCGCATTTGCTGTCAGTGAGGAGATCCATGTTTGAAAAAATATAATCAATGGATTTCTGTAGGTCATTTTTATTTATCAAAAGAGAAGCCATGGCCACTTCTTTTTTTATTCCCATACTAATAATAGAATCCAAATTATTCGTATAAATTTCTGTTTTATTGTCATTTGCTTCAAGGTCTAACTCTACTGAATCTTCTCCATAAATATATGATATGCAATTGTTTACATTTTTTACTTTAACTTTTTTAATGGCTTCAATTACTTTGTCTTTTTCAAAACCAAAATCTAATAATGATTCAACAAGCTCTTTATACTGTTCTAAAATATTACTCTCGGAATTTCGATTGTTGTTGTTTGCACTGTTTGGAATGCCCCTTGAACGACTGTCATTGTTAACACCATTATTAACATTATTGTTATCGTTGTTATGATCGCCATCATTACCCGAGTGAGCACCGTTTTCAGACCTCATAAACTCAAGATTAATATATTCGTCCGTTTCCACGGGTATGTTAATTTTTTTAGCGCACCAGTTTTCATCAGCATAAAAACGTTTGAGATGAATGAAAAGATAAGGAGGGAATGATTTGAATTTCATAACTCTATGAGCGGAAACTTTTGTTTTCTCCTTTTCACAATAGTATTCATCTATATGATCTTTTTTAATATAATTTTTTAAGCAATCTAATAAAGAAATTTTAACATTTGTTAATTCCTCCTGTTCATTTTTTTTTAATATAATACTGTCTAGCGGAATGTCCAGAGATAATATAATATTTTGAAAGGAGCTCACACTTTTATTTTCTTCGTTACTCACTATTGTCTGTTCTATTTCGAAGGTAAAGTAGTTAAATATGGACTTTTCCCTTTCCGCTTTTGGGGAACCAGTAATAATGGTGGAAGTAGCAGTACTTTCCATCATTTTTTCGCTTTTATTCGCCTCCCCCTCTTGGTTATACTGACCGTATTCTGCGTTATCCCCATTCTCCAATTTCCGCTTATTGTTATTACTTTTTAATGTTCTATCGAATATATTATTTTCATTATCAATTAGTTCATTTATAAGGAAGGACAAATATTCATATATGTCTTGTTGATTGTTATTACTAAAGGAGTTACTTTTTTGATTAAGGCAATTTCTAAACATGGACGGATTAATGCTTACACAATTTTCATCATCTATGTCACTATCATAATTTACTTGTATATTTCTATCTACACATTCTTCTTTAAATTTTTTAATATAATTTTTTTTTTTTTTAATATAATCATCTGGTTGATATATCATATAACACAACTTGGAGTACTGTAAAAACATATCTTCATGTGTTTTTTTTTTAAAATCTAAACTAAGTAAAAAATCATACATATTGTTGTAATACCTATAACTAATATCTTTAATTGATAACAAAACTTGTAATGCACTATTCATATAGCAGGTATTACCTAAATTGATGAAACCAACTTTTCCTTGTTCACATACTGTCTGTATATCTTTATCTAGTATGGATGAAAAGTTAATGTTTTGATTTTCTTGTATTTCTTTTTCTAAAGTAGTAATTTCTGTTTTTTCTAAATTCATAATATTTATACCTAAATTTTTTAAATGTACGGCAATATATGGATCTATTACACTATCATTTTCATCATCTGCATAAGAAAAAACATCTGCTTCTCCTTCTTTTGTTATAGTACCTAACTTAACAACTAGAGGATATTTCTTACCACTTTCATAATAATGTTTTAAGGATGCTCCCTCCTCATTATTTAAACAACCACCTCCATAATTATAAATTTTTCTACCACAACCGATATACCCATCTGATAAATTTAACCAAATATTTTTTGTAGACTTACAAACTGCACAAGCTATATGCTCATTCTTTATTCTAATGTTAGGTAGTTGTATCAAATCTTTTGCATATTTACTCTCCTTAATTTCATTAACCCATTTGTTTATACTTTCTTTTTTCAATTCATTTTTGTGATTTATTATACTGTTACATATTTTTCTAGTATTTTCATCTAGTTGTTCTAATTTTATATATATACCCGTTTCAAAATCATAAATAGAATAATTCCACTCATATTCATAGACCTTTTTCTCGTTAAAACCTCCTTTCGCGTTTAGATTCAAATTTGTTATATCACTCTTTTCTTCTATGTTCTCTAGTAGCTTTTTCTTTTTTTTTATATTTAAATAAAACCTATGTTTTTTACTAACACTTGCTGGATTTAATCGGTTGTAATTATATTTCAAGCACTTCAAACTGAAGCTTTCGAACGACAGCAAATCGATAAATACCCCCTCATCGAAGATGTCCTTGTGCCCTCTACAAAACATGGAAGTGAGAAAAGCAGAAATGGTATACTTGTAGCTAATCACGTATATATATGTATACATGTATGTGTATGCATACATATATGCACTTACGAATAATTTACAAATCGGTGCAAATTTCACTACTCAATTTCGATACGTTGATAAAAGTGTCAAATGAAATATACTATATACAACACAACAGTATGTTAGATAAAAAAAAAAAAAAAAAAAAAAAACTCTTAAGAAAAGCTCCTTTTTAAATAATTATGCTTTTAAGTTTGAGAAAAAAAAATTATCAACTTTGCTTTTATTCTCATTTGTTCGTTCTCCCAACATACTCACATCATATTCACACAATAACAAATGGGTCACCCTCTATATACACATATGAGCAAATGTACGTATATTGGTATAAATAAAAATATATATATATAATACATATATGTACATGTATATATGTTTTATTTTATTTTTTCATTTTCATGGCAATTACGTTACGCTACATTCCCCCAAATATATAATGTCTTCTTTCGTTGGTTCATTTAAACTGCTTGAAATTGAGGATATAACGTTTTTAATATCAGCCATGTTTTTATTCACTTGTTTGAACTCAAAATGGGAGACAATATTATGTTTTCTCCTTCTACTCCGAAGATATTTTGTACTTTCGTACTTTTGTACTTTTTTCCCTTATGTTAGGAGACCTTTATGTACTTTTTTACTTTTGTGAAAATAACTTAAGGTGTTATTACTCGTAGAGAAGCGTTTTTTTAAATATTCATACAAGAAATAAAATTAAAAAAATGAAACATAAAGATAAAATAATAATACCATATAGTATGATATAACACCCACGCACAATGGTGATAAAATGAAGTCAATAAAATAAATGCCTTCTAATACTACTACATGCTACAGGCCCATACGCATATATATGCATAAAATACATATATTATATATATTTATATATGTATGTTTTTTTTTTTTTTTTTTAAATAACTTGATACACTTTTAAATGAAAAAAAAAAAAAAAAACAAAAAACACATGAAATATTGTATAAGGTATAGTACAATATGATATAATGAAAAAAGAAAAAACATTTTTTCTTCACAGATAAAATTGTTCTAATTTTCTAAGGCATTTTTTTCTTCCTAAAAGTAAGTTTATATAAATCAAAAAAATAAAAAAAGAAAAAAAAGAAATATTGTATGAAGTATTAAATAATGATTCATTTTTTTTTAATTTTGCGCACACAATTTTTTTTTCAGTCCTTCAAAAATGAGTAAATAAAACCTAGTGAAAACATTCAATTTTTTTATTTTTTATTTTTTATTTTTTGTTTTTCGTTTTTTGTTTTTCGTTTTTCGTTTTTTGAAGCTTTTTTATATTCGTTATATTCTTACAATGCTAATTATTTCGTATGCCTCCTTTTTGGTCCCTTTGGAAATATAGCTTTCTCTATCTATAATTTTGACTATGTACATGTTTTCGCAGTATTCCAACAATTCTTTTCTTTATTTCAAAAAAATGAAAAACAGAATTATGTATGAGTCGTAAACACATTGGCGCACGTTCATCTTGTTTATTGTGTACGTTCATTTTGCACATTTTTTTTTATTTCTTTTTTTTTTTACGCCTATTATTTTATTTCGTTTTACCTAAATGTTGTAATTATGAATTGTGTTCCTCTTCGAGCTAGTTCCTTAAGTCTGTATAAAAATAAAATGAAATAAAAAAATTCAGCTGCACCACTTTAAATGTAGTTTTTTTTTTTTTTTTTCAAGTGTAATACTTTGACGTATAATATTCTGAAATATAATATATTAAAATAAATTATTTTTGAGGCACAATTTTTTTATTTTGTTCATACAGCAATGAGAGATTATCCCTGTGTACTGTATCCAGTGCGGCATCAATTTCATCAAAAAAGAAAAATGAAAAATTATCAATTTTATTTAGACACAAAAACAGACAAATAGCAACAATGCTTCTTTCCCCCCCTAAAAAAAAAAAAAATATAGTAAGTGAAATAAAAAGAAGTAAAATAAATCGAACATATATTTGGATAATATACAATATAACAGAGCGAATTACTATTTGTCCTTTTATTTATTTAAAGCATTAACATGTCCATGATATATATGTATCACCCTTTCAATTTTATTACCTGACAATTCTTGAATTGTATAATGCATTTTCTCATCTTCATTTGAGGTGATATTTATAGAAATTCCCGTAATTTTATCAACATACACTATAAAGGTAAATAATATTTTGTACCTTTTTACCACTTAGTCATTTTTTCGGTGCATGCGTGTATATATGTATATGTAGTTATATGTTTAATTATATACATGTGCACGTACATATGTGTGTGCAACTTCTCCCCTGCACTTTTGCGTACCTTCGTCATCGATCGCTTTTTTCCTTATCTTTTTTTCACTCATTTCCTTTAATTTGTCGTGGTACTCCTTTTCGCTCATTTTCTTTAACACCTAACAAGGAACATTATTTACAATTTATATGCACTATAAGCCTAATCGTTATATTTAAAATGTGCAAGTAGAAAGTAATCCTTTTTAGAACTTACCAAACTAGCTTTTCTGTTTTTAAAAAGTAGCGAGAAATATTCGGAAAAATATTTATTTATTTTTATGTAGGTAGCCTCTAACGCTTCATCCTTTTTTTTTCCAATGTGCTGAAAAATTTATAAAACGTATAAAACGCCAATAAAAAAAATGAGATAAAAAAAAAAAAAAAAATGGTAAATTAAGTGTATCAAAATAAAACTATTTCTGCATAGTAAAATGTAGTAACTTCAAGTAAAAAGAAATTATACTTGTATCATCTCCTTAATATTCTTATAAGACGTGTTTATTTCTTCATTTCTTTTTTTTAGTTCATTAAAATCGCCTTAAAAAAAATTAAACAAAATAAGGAATGTATGGTAACTGGAGAGCTAAATTAGCTACAGCGCAATATGCTTGGAAATTTTCTTTCATTTAAAAAAATAAATAAATTAATAAATAAAAAAAAAAAAAAAGTATACTCATCATCATATTTAATCGATCTCCGGCCTTTTCATTTACGTTTGAATATTTTTTCAGTTCCTGCAGTGTTGTCATTGTTATATTTAATGTTGTTACTGTTGTTATAAGTACGCAAATACAACGAAGTATGTTTGAAGGAGTAAAGAATGCATATACACATATGAAAACACGCACATTTTTCATTTCATATAATTTCTTTTTTTACGAATGTAATTGATTTAAGTTTTGAACACAACTCCTGCTTATCATAATTTGTGTATTCTTCGAATTCCTTTATTCCTTGTGGTAAAAGAATTTTTTTTTTTCTTATATTTTCCTCGTTTCCTCTACAAAGTTTTTACATATAACGAAATGAAGAAAAAAGCATTGTACAACATTGCGTTTAATATAATACATACATATTGACGTAACATATACATTATATGTTTTTGTGTGTATGTAATGTGTATATATATATATATATATATATATATATATATATATATATATATATATATATATATATATAATGCGTGCGCATTTGTAAGCATGGAGTGTGTATAATTTTTACTCTAAAATTCTAAGTTCTTCATTTATTTGATTCATCTGATGACAAAGATCTAATATTTTTTTTTTATGCTTCTTTTCATTTATTAAAATTTTATCTATGTTGGACTTAACGCTTTCCATTTCTTTCTACAATGAGTGAAGAATGGCGAATGAAACAAAAAAATATATAATTATATTGTTTATAACTATTTATTGCCTTTTTTTTTTTTCTTTTTTTTATGTTACCTTGATTTGTTTTATTTTTTGCTCATAGTGTATCTTCTCCTTTTCAATCTAAAAACAAAAAAACAAATTATTTTTATTATTATTATACAAATTCTTACATATAATACATGTAAAATAAAAGCGTAATATATGACATAAACCTCCCTTTCCCTCTTTGTAAAATGTTTGCTACTATTTGTAACTTGCCTTTTCGATGTAATATTTTTTATCCTTCAGTTCTTTGTTGTATTCATCTATGTCTACATCTTCGTACTCCTCCATGTATATGTTCGAATCATTCTGCATGCCAAATATGGGTAAAATACGCCAAACAAAATGAAAATAAAATAGGACACAAAAAATGGTAAGCAAAACATTAACATAAATGGAACAAGTAGAACAAAATTGGAAAGTTTTGAAAAGAACATCTGGTTTGGCGAATTAAACAATATAAAGGATTACAATAATTTTAATCACATTATTATTAGAAATAAAAAAAAAAAAAAAAAAACTGTGATTACCTCATTTCTCTTCTGATAGAGCAATTCCAACTTATTTTTAAAATCATCGTACTCATTTCTAATTTTGTTTAGCTCTTCTTTTAATTTTTTGACCTCATCATTTAAGGAATTAATATCATCTACCCCATTGTGCGATTCATCTGGGTTTATATTATTACTTCGTAACTGTAATATTTGTATTTTTAATTTATCTTTATACTCTTCAAGGTTTTCTTTTTTTTCTTTTAAATACTTTATTTTTTCATTGGTCGTTCTAATGTTTTCATCATTCGCATGTATGTTATTTGTAATTGAGTTAAGGGTTGTTACACAACCATTTTTTTGAGCTAACATAGTTGATTTCTTATCATAAATATCTATTAATTCATCCTCTATTTTTTCAATTTTCTTTGTTAACTCTTCAATAGTACTTTTCTCTTTTTTTTCTTCTTCCTTCAATTCTTTCAACTTGTTGTATATTGTGTAAATGCCATATTTTTTTTTGTTGTACCCGCCATTCATGAAACCATGATTGCTTAGCTGCGCAAGGGTGAACGTACACGAAAAATTAAAAACATATAAACATATATATATGAACATATGTATGTACATATAGGTGTACATCCTCATGCACACACGAACCCATGTGTAAATGGAAATAAATAAAATAGCAAATTTATAACAAGAGGGAAAAATGAGTGTTCAAAAATATGGCGAAAATGTGTATACGTATACGCATAAAGAACAGCTAAGCATATAATATACTGTGTAATATTTTACTTTCCTTTTTTTTCTTTTTTTTCCTTTTTTTCCTTTTTTTTCCTTTTTTTCCTTTATCGTGCGCATATTTGCCTTACGTAGTCTCCCTCAATGTTCACGCAGTTGTAACTGTCTTCTAAATAATTCTGACACGATTCCAACGATTTTACAATAACAGTTTTAAATAAAATATTTTTTAAAAATTCATATATTTTGCTATTATAATTTACACAATTTATCAACGGAATAATGTTCTTATCATTTGGATAAGTAAACTCACTATATTTTTTTATGTTCAATAAAGGTACTATAGTTAATTTTCCGAAAAAAAAATCTTTGAAGTCAAATTCTTTATTTTTTTTTTCATCTCTTTTCTTTTCTATAAACTCAACTATTTTTTTTGCTGTTTTCATATCCTCTACAATTAGCGTGAAATAATGATTTTCCAAAACGGTATCCACAGCCTTGACATACGTGTTGTCTACCTATGGAATTAATAAATGCACGTACGAGTAAATGTGTGTATGAACTCAAGATTGTAAATATGTATGTATCTATCTATTTATGTACGTATGTGTGCACGTATGAGAATACATGCAGCTTAACAACATGAAAACTTCAAACAGCTCAAGACATAGTGCATCTTATATAATCCATAGTTTTAAATTTATAACATTTATATTGTCTATTAAGAATCCTAAAATATTTTCCTTATTTATATTTCCATCTTGTAAGATAAGATCAACCATTTTGACAATTTCTTTATTAGAACTTTTTATCATCTCTTCATATTTTTCTGAAATGTACGGCACAAAATGGATTTTGCATGTATACGTATAGCACATATATGTATATAAATATATATTCTTATATATATGTACATACGTGTGAGCAAAAATTAATTTAAATTATATTGAACGCATTTCATTCTGTGAGTTCGCTTACCATTTACTTCAATCATTTGACTTTTTATGTTATTTAAATTTGCAGTCCCTTGTGATATTTTCTGTTGACATTGCCTTTTTTGTTCCACACAACGTTCTGATTTCTATGAGCAAGTATAAATGGGAGAGAAAAAAAAAATAATAAAATACGTGCGTAAAAGCGGAGATGCTTTCCTACAGTTGCACGTTTTTTGAATTATATGTACACATGTCTTAACGTATATATATATATATATGTATTTATATCTGTCTTTCTGTACGTATGTATATGTGCACACTTATACATAGTACATATATACAATTATATCTTTTACATTGTTGAGTTCATTTATTTCATCCACATATTTTTCTGACAATGATTTATTCCCCTCAATATTCTCCTTTAAAAGCTTGGACTCTTCCTCGAACTCCTGCAGATATTTTTCGTTTTTTATGGTCTGCAAAGGATCACCGAAAAGTAAAAAAAAAAATCAAATAAATAATCAAATAAACAAGCAAACAAATAAATAAACAAACAAACAAATGAACAAACAAACAAACAAATGAACAAACAAACAAATGAACAAACAAACAAATGAACAAACAAACAAATGAACAAACAAATGAACAAATAAACAAATAATAACAGTAATAATAGTAGTAATTATAGTAATATTAATAATGTAATAAATTATTCTATATCAGTAATTCTTTTCTCCCTTTTTTTCCTTGTTACCTCCTTCTCCAAAAAGGACAATTCTTTATTGATATCATTTATCATCTTTTCGATTTTTTTCACATTATGGGAATAACTTCCCTCCTTCGTATTATTCATCTTATTTTTTGATAAAAGCTAAAAAGATGGTAAAAGAAAAAAAAAAAATACAAAATTTTTGGTTTAAACTGAAATACATTTGTATTTTTCTTTGCTTTGTTGTGCCTTAATTTATCGCTTAAAAACAAGGGTAATATACGCGCCAGCAGCTCTAAGCAGATTGATGGCGCTTCAATATTTATGACTGTGCAATGCATTATACCATGTTTATTTCATTGTTCTTATTCTCTATTTCTCTTTCCTTTATATTGATAACACTTTTGAGACTTTGTAACTTTTCATTAACTCTGAGTATAAATTCGTTAATCTGGTTTATATTTTCAATTTTGCATTTATTTTTTGATTCTTTTAAGCTTTTTTCTTTTTTTTTTTCATCAATTAGGATTTCTAGATGTATAATATTTCTTTTATTTTGAATTTCTTCTGAAACCGTTTTGTCTAACTCATTTTGATAGGACACAATTTCTAACTTCATTTTATTTAACTTTTCGGTATATTCTGATTTGGTACTATTACTTAAATTTAAATTATTATCTTCATCTTGTGTTTTACCTTTTAATTGTTGCAGTTTTGATTTTAATATTTGTGTTTCTTCATAAATATTTTTGTAATTTATTTCATTTAAAAAGTATTCTAAATAAACTTTTTCTTTTTCTAATTTTTTATATTCTAAAAATTTCTCAAATTCTTCTTGTAGGCTCTCTAATTTTGTATTCATATCATTGAATTCTTTTTCAATTGTATCTTTTTTAGAATCACATTCTTTTAACATAGATAAAGCATCTTTTTTTTTTTCTTCAAATATTTTTGCACCTAAAATACTTTTTAGATAATTTAAAATTTCTTCATCTTGCATATTACTCAACTTTATTATTTGTCCTTGCTTAATAATATTATATAAGTTATTAATACATAAACCACAACTTTCTAACAACTCAACATATTGATTCTTACTAATATTCTTATCATTAACGTATATTTCACATTTCATATTTTCTAATACTTTTTTTATTTTAATTTCATTCTCTTTAAACATACTAAAATATTTTTCAGAATTATCGAAAATTATTTCCACATAACAACTTCTAACAGCATTTCCTATTCCTTCATGTAAAAAAACCTGCTTGTACTCACATATGTCGCTTAATATAAACTCGATGGCCAGTAGGATATTACTTTTACCTGACCCATTAAACCCCACTACAGAACAGTAATAATTAAAGAAAAAGTGTGTATTAAGGGACATGTGCACATCTAGGTGAAGAACAAAACAGGGCGCTCATATATATATATATATATATATATATATATATATGTGTGTGTGTGTGTGTGGGTAGGTATACACGTACATGCATGTATGTATGAATATTGCACATAGGCAAATATACACTTTTTTAAACATATATGTATATGTATAAATGACAAACACAAAACTTAAAAATTGAACTAAAATTGTATTAAAAATGCACAAATTTTGACATAGAAGGCTCTGCAATAAACTTAAAATAATTTATGCCATGTTAAATACCTATGCAATTAATTCCTTTCGTAAAATCGATCGTTATTTCATTTTTGTACGTTCGAAAACCTTTTAATTTTATTTGCTTTATGTGCATTGTATGTTGCTGGTATGTTTTAAACTGTCCACAGTTTTACATTAATGGCAAAAAAATATAAATATTTATTTAGACTTGTATAAGATATAGTAACTTATTTAAAATATATATATTTTAAAAAAATGAACAATAAGAAGAGTACGAAGAATACTAAAAAAGAAAAAATATATCTTATGTTTTTAATTGTTCCCTAATTCATAATCACTTGCATAATAACGAGAACATGTTCAATTATCTTTAAATCTTTTTTGTGTTTTACAGAATTGCTTTTTGTGTAATACTTTGTACATTTTTTGTAAGCGTTCAGGCGATAAAACATGAAAAAAAAATACCCTCCAAAAAAAAAAAAAATTTACACAATAAACACATGTAGTAAAAGAACAAGATAATTTTGCATTATTTCACATTACATCGCATCATTTCGTAATAGTTTGTATTATATTTCGCGGGATTAATTTGAATATTTTTATATTTCAACATTTCAAGCAATATTATATTTCTTTTTTGTTTACCATTTAAAAAAGCACAAAAAAAAAAGCTACATTAAAAAAGTAATATTTTATTTTTGTAAGTTTGTATTTTTTTTTTTTTTCCTTTCATGTGTACATATACATATGTACAATATACACATGTTTGCATACATTTACGTATTCGCGTTTATTTACATTTATAATTAAAAAATAAACAGCACAGAGATAATTTAAAAAAACAAAAAAATATATTACAAGGAAAACATTTGTTTATGAACACAAATTAATGTATGCTACATATGAACAGTACTAATGTGCAGGGACGTTTTAAATTAAAACACTAAACATGCCAAAAAATCATAAATCTGCAAAAATGCATATATATATATATATATTAATACTTACGTATTTTTTTTATAAATATGGCTCAAAATTGTTTTTCCCTTTTATATTTATTCAAAATACTTTTTACATCAAGTGTTAAATTATCCAAACTTAAGAAATGTTTATTCTTTTCAAAATTTATTAGCTCCCTATGCAATTTATCTGTAGATTCATATAAGTCTTTAAATTTCCCCTTTTTTTTCAAAATTAATAGAACACATTCAAAGAAATTTAAAGGAATATTTCTTACGTTAAATAAGCTTAACACGATACTGAAAATCTTCAGGGTCATTCCAACGTTTTCTATGAATAAGAGAGATAAAAAAAAAATTAAATTATCAGTAATTTGGTAAATACATGAACATATGCACACATATCCACATACACATTTACATATGTACTGTCCTTTTCTTTTTTCCCATTTTTTACCTTCGAAAAACGCCGCTTTCATAACAATGTAATATAATTCAAAATTATTTGCCTTCTTAGATGAAGAAAATATTTCAAACTCATTGAATATTAAATTATTCTGAAGAAAAATTGAAAAAAAATGTAATAACATATACAAACCACTTAGAATATCTTTAATTGTATATTTGCAAATTTTTTTTTTTTTACCATATTTCTATCGAAGAGTAAAGAAAAGATATCTATCAATATTTCTGTACTAAGGGCAATGTTACACTAAAAAAGGGAGGAAATAAATATGTAGAGGTATGTATATGCGAAATTCGTGCTTGGGCATATGTATAAATGGGGTACATATGTACGCGTATTCCTATCATCACGCTAAGGAATTTAGTTGAACAAACATATTAAAAAAAAATTTTTTTTTTTTTTTTGTTACCTTTCTTAACATTTCCAAGAAATTTACTATATTATCCACCCTTTTTTTACTTAAATCAAAATAAATGCACATATGAATAAAACTTTCGTAGTTTTTTAAAATATTGCTCACTATTTTTTGATTCAATAGATGTTTAAAATAATCTTTATTCATAGACCTTAACATTGCGATATATTCATGAATGTTTATTTCGTTACTTTCTATTTCTAAATGTTCTTCTGATCCTTTGGATAATAAAGCATTCTGTTCCTTGAAATTTCTATTGTTCTCAGCAAAAATAATAATGGTTAAGACAGACAATACATTGTCATAAATCCCATCTAAGTTTTCATATATGCGAAGGAAATCTCTTGAATTTAAATATATGATATTGTTGTACGTAAAAAAAATATCTTTTAATATATTTATTAATGAATCGAAGTTTCTATTACTTACAAACATTTTCAGCTTGTTGAATAAAAAATCTTTCAAAGAATCTTCATTTATTTTATTTGAACCAATTGTATATTTTAATTTAACAAATACATTTGCAACATTATTAGAGCTAGCAAATAGTCTATTTAGTTCTACATGTTTTTCTTCATTATAATTTTTTTCAATTATGTCTTTATATAAATAGTTACTTTTTATTTTAACATTTGCAATTTCTGTAATATTTTTTTTGTTATTATTATTATTATTATTCTTTTGCTTATCATATATGTCTTTTTCCATAGTTGCGTTGCATAAAATTACATTGTTTTTCAGAAGTAAAAATATAAACATTATATTTTTACAGTTTACCGGGTCAATGGTATTTTTGTTATAATCATACGAATCATGTTCTAAACCCATTGAAATAAGCTCCTTCAAATGTTGAGCATTTTTTAAATGATTCACAGATAAGAAGACCATATTTAATATAAAATTGGGTATATATGCATATATATCATTCTTATTCATTTTAATTATTTCATAATTATTGGACAAAAAGAAATTTATGGCATTTTGTTTTAGAAAACGGGCATATTTAATATCGTTTTTTATATATCTTGTCACATAATAATTTAAAAATAGTAGTAGAAAAAAAAATATATTTAGAGTTATCCTATAATTCTGTTTATGAAAAAAAAGGTTCACTGATTCAAAATATATGTTTAGTATATTATTTATGTTACTCAGTTCACTTTCTAATATTTCATCTGACGGATGATCAAAAAAAATATATTCGGTAATAAAGTTACTTAATATAAATAAACTCATGTCATATTTATCTTTTTTCGCAATCTCATAAACTTTATTATATAAATTAAAATCTTCTTTCGACTCTTTACTTTTGAAAATGTAATACGACAGTTTCTTCTTCCTTAAATTTATTATATCATTGTAAATTCCCCTATTTTTTTTAAAAGGACAATTAGTTTCACTTTCTACTTTTTCATCTTCACTGAAGTCGGTTTCACCTACTTCCATTTCACTTTCCATATTTATTTGCTCATTTTTCTCATGATTTAAATTGTTGAAAAATCTTATTAATATTAAGTATGTTTTATATGTTTTTATAAAGGAATATTTTAGTAAAAGGAAATATAATTTTCTTATATTAATAAAACTTTTAAATTTTATGAAATATTTTATAAGTTCATTTAGATTAAATATATTAATTATTAAATTCATGTCACATTTTTTTTTTAAGTAATTACAAATATGTTTGTATAACATTGTTTTAGTTAATACAAAATAAGAATCTTTTGAAAAATATAAATTTAAATAAGATTTACTAATCAGTTTTAATTCATTCAATACATCCCCTTTGTCTATATCACACTTCTTAAAACTGTATATCAAATTTTTCACATTTAAATATTTAATAGGTATATTTTTCTTTAATTTCATCTTTTTGTACACCTTATACACTTTATCATATTTATGATTACTCAAATATGACTGAATAAATAAACTATATGTTTTATTATTTACGTACACGTTATCTCTTTTTTCCAAGTGTTCAATCTTGTCATATGCTTTCTTTTTTAATAAATATAACAAATAATTGTTAAAATTGTCCTTCATATAACTGGAACTAATTATTTCGTTTTTACCTTTTGAGTTGCTAACAAAGGGTTTCCCGCTTTCTTCAGTTGCGTGTTCATCATCAATTTTTGTAACTTCTTTTTCATTTTTCTCTTTCAAAATTATATTATTTTTATGTACTTTTTTATGAACATTCTTGTTTCCACATAAATTTTTTACATTATTTTTATTTATACATTTTTTTTCATTTTCTACATTTTTAATGGATTCGCTAATTTCTAAAAGTAAGTTAGATAAACCGATAGAATGTACTTCCTCAATGTTATTATTTATAACTAAGTTAAAAATTTTCTTTACATCATGTAAGTTTTTTTCATTAAACGAGATAAAGTTCTTTTTATACAGGCTTAAAACCAATAATATTTTCGAGTAATCCCTTATATAACATAAATTGTCTAACAATATAAAGAAAAAATAATTAGTAATATGCACTAAACGATCATCCTGGTTTCTGTTTTTTGCTAAGTTTTTAAAATTTAACAAAATGATAATACAAAAATAGTGGTCACTAAAATAAAAAAAAACATAAAACAATAAAATTTTAATGGATATATTGTCATATAACTCTTTAAATAGTAAAGTTCTATATTCCTTTACTAAAAGCTGTTCTTTACTGCTTTCAGGAATTTTCTTTTCTTTTTCGTTACTTATATCTTTTAAGTTTTCAATGCATTTTTCATTTCTCTTTTTTATATTAGTGGCATTATTCTCACTTTCTACAATAATTTCTTTAATAGATTCATATTTCTTTTTTTCTTCTTCGAAAATAGTATTAATAATACAATTCCTGTATACACTATAATTTAAGTTATCATCATATTTCAAGACATGTTCTTTTAAATCCGTCAAATTTACTTGGTTATGAATTAACAGCAAAAAATAATAAAAGCGAGCTTTACTTATATTGTAAGAATATAATGAAAAAATACATAAAAAGAAAAAATGAGGGTTGATTATGTATTCGTATTGATGAACTAATTCTGGATTTTTCTGCACAAGTAAATTCAATGATGAAAATATTTCTGTTAGAAAATAAAATATATTATTGTTATTTAAAACTATGTTACTGTTTAAAATATAAAGGAAGTTTCTAATGTTTACTTTTATAGCATTATTTTTTTTTATATCTTTTATGAGTTCATGCATATTTAAAAATACAATTTTCAGCTTATCACATGAGTGTGTATCATGCAAATAATTTTGTGAGTATTTTATAATTTTATTCATTATGTTTACTATTTCATTCTTAATAAAGCTAAAAGATACATAATTGTCTTTGCAGAATTTTAATAAAAGCAAATAGATTTCTACGTGATTATAAAACGCTTCTAAGTTCATATCATCAATTACAACAGATCCCAAAGAGACTAACAATGACTTTAAGTTTTCTGAATTCAAATTGTTTTCTGCCTTCTTTCTTTTTTTATCAGTAGATAGAAATGCTCTTTTATATTCTTCATTTAAGAAATTTATTAAGTTTTTAATATCATTATTATTCATATCATCAATTTCTACCTTATTCCAGCCATCTGGACTTGAGACGAAATTACATATAAATTCATCCAGGTAGTTCGCATTATTATTTTTATCTTTTCTTAAAAAAGAAGTATTAGAAAGATACGTTTTTATCTCTTCATATATTTTACTATTATTGATATTTGAACTTAGGGGCTTTTCAGCAGAAGAAGCTGATTTTTCTAACCTGAGCGTTGTTCTTGTATTACCATATTTTTGTGTACGTGGCATAAATTCACTGTTATTAAAAAAAAAAGGTATGTTTTTTAATAGGAAACATGATAATATGTTGTTGTAAAACGTAAAAAATAATAAAATATATAATTTTGGAAAAAAAGTACTTTTCATATTATGTCATTTCGGCTGTTCAAATATAATATGTTTTCAAAACAAATTTTTTCTTTGGCATTATGTTTTTCATAATAACAAATAATTGTTTTTATATATAAGCTAAATTTAAATTAACCTTTTAATTGTAAAAATATTAATAGTAAAAAAAATAGTAAATGATAAAAAAAAAAAATTTTAATTTTATATATACAAGTTTAGCAAATTATAAAATTATTTTTAAAAAATTACATGAAGGAAAAAATCGAAAGTTTTGCAGAAAAAACATGTGTATTTACGGAATTTCTTCAGCCAGGCACTACTAAGAAACGAAAATAAAAAATTAAATATATAAAAAGAGAAATTTTGAATATATAACTGTATTTTAAACTAAGGGCAATTTTACTATATTATCTTTTTTTTTATGAGAAAGCACAAGAAATAGTATTTTTTAATACTGACATTAAATTTACAACAACATAATTTATAAGCAATAAAGTTAACAGTATCTAAAATAATTATAATTTTGCATTATCAAGGAGCACAAATCGTGCTTTCATATGTTTTGCCATTGTAATGTGTAAGTAGGCATTTTAAATTGGTGGGAAGCAATATAGTTGTATATATATATTTAAAGCGTAAAAAAATTAGGAAAAAACCAATGACATTCTTTAATTTTTTATTAAGGTAGCTTAAGTTATTATAGAATATATTTAAAGGTTCGGAACAAATGTTTTAAACTAGGATATCCATATATGTGCAAAAGTTTTTGAAATTATAAAAGTATAGATTTACTTTTCCGATGCTTTACTATTTCATTTGTTTATCTTTATAGTAAATAACAAAGAGCTGGATGATTCTGAAATAGATTAAAATAAAAATATACTATCTTATATTAAATATATGCTATTATTTACGAGTTATACAATGTTCTACTTTCTACTAACTATATTTTTCGGGAAAGATAAAAAAAAGTTTTTACTGTCTATTTTTTTTTTTAAATTATTTTAACAGTTCTCTCTCCATACAAGAATAATAGTAATTTTTTTTTATAATATAAAGTTTACATATATATATTATATATAATATAATTTTTAAAAATGTGTACATATTCTGGATAAAAAATATGTACATGTCCATAGTTTTATATTTGACTATATGTCTTTTAAAATTATATATATATAATTATTTTATATATTTCATATTTTTCTATATATTTAATCTTTAACCATAAGATAGTGATACAACATTAGTTCTTATAAAAAAAAGAAGAAATATAAAGTTAAGGAAAATTTTATTATCCAAATAATTAAAAAATTACAGTTTTCATATCAGTATTTATAAAAGTTTGTATCTTTAATTAACACTATAAATGATACAGTTATATTGATAAAGAAAAATAGATGAAAATTATATAAACTACAATTGAAAATAGACTCTGTTTATTACACGTCAGTCTAATTAATATTGCACCGTTTTTAAAATATTAAAATTTTTCTATGTTACATGTCTAATGAGTGAACAGAAAAAATTTTTTATAAAAATATGTAGAACTTCAAAAAATTATAATTTGTTATTTATGTAATATGGATTTATAGGATTACGTGTGAATAATATAAATTATATTAATCATTCCATATAATCATTTGCTTAAGTACTAATGTGTTAAGTATATAAATTAAGATATTAGAATAATTTGTAATATATACAATTATTTTAACGTTTTGTATATATAGAAAAGGAACAAAAAATATAACCACATATTATGTGTACGTTATATTAAATTTCATATGTCTAAGATTTTTGTATATTTTTACCATTTTAAATTATTCCAAATTTCACTTTTATCTGTAACCATCGGTTATATATCTCCTGATGTATCCATTACATTCTATCTCAAAAATGAGAGTACAATGTAACTTCTATATTTTGAAAAAACGATAAAATTCCAAATATCTTTTTTGCTTATTTTTTTTAATTCAATCATTAAAGATAGAGGCATAAATTTGTAGATATTCATTTATGTATGTGCAGTAATATTTATTTCATGCACATTTACTCATCTCAAAAGGTTAATTATGCTCCAGGCACATGTACACTCATATTTTTTTTATCTACGCATAAAATTTTTTCTAATATTTTCATAATATATTATAATCCATTCAATTCAGTGAAAAAGACAAAAAAAAATTAGCATATAAACTATAATATAAACAAAAAGGCTTAATTTTTTTTTTTTAAATAGTATTAAAAACGTTATTTACGAATAATTAACTTAAGATGTAATATAATATATTTTTTATTTAACTTTGAGCTAATACAATTAAGAAGGTAAATAATAGTAATGATTTTTAAATATAATCTTTTTATGGGAATTGTTTAAATTTTAAAATTTTGTCGTCTCAGTATAATAATAAATCGTTTTATTTTAAAACTAATTTTTCCAATTAGTATTTACCTAAAAAGTCATTTGGGATTTATAATATTAATATTTTGTTTTTGACAAAGCTTTTCCTCTTTTACAAAATATTAACAAATAATATATAAAAAAAATTAAATCATAAATAAAATAAAAGTACAAAGAAAAAATAAATTAAAAGATTAACATAAAAATAACACGTTAGTTTACTAAATATTAAATAATATAAATAAAAGGTTAAAACAAATAATATAAAAATAATAATACATATAATTAATAAATAAAATAGAGAATAAATTAAGAATATAATTAAATAAAGAAATTATATAATAAAATTAAAAGTATAATTATATATATAAATTAAACATATAATAATTATATAAATACATTAAAAAAATGTAATTAAATAAATAAATTATATAATAAAATTAAAAGTATAATTATATATATAAATTAAACATATAATAATTATATAAATATATTAAAAATATAATTAAATAAATAAATTATATAATAAAATTAAAAGTATAATTAAATAAATTAAATATATAATAATTATATAAATATATTAAAAATATAATTAAATAAATAAATTATATAATAAAATTAAAAGTATAATTAAATAAATTAAATATATAATAATTATATAAATATATTAAAAATATAATTAAATAAATAAATTATATAATAAAATTAAAAGTATAATTAAATAAATTAAATATATAATAATTATATAAATACATTAAAAATATAATTAAATAGATAATTTATATAATAAAATTAAAAATATAATTAAATAAATTAAAAATAAAATAATTATATAAATATATTAAAAATATAATTAAACGAAATACATAATAATTATGTAAATAAATATAATATATAATAATTATATATATATATATATATTGAAAATATAATTGTATAATTAAATTAATAAATATATATAAATTAAATATGTAATTATTTAAATAAATTAAATATATAACTCTACAATATACTAAATATATACTTATTTAAATATATATTACTTAATAAATAAATTATATAAAGTTAAATATATAATTAAACGAATATATTAAATATATATTTTAATAAATTAACAATACATAAGAATAATTAATAATGTATATATTTTATAAATAAAATAAATAATTTTATTATAGGTATAATAAAGAATATACAACATTTAAATAATTAAATTATAATTATATTAACATTTTAAATAAATTAATTAATATTAAATAAAAAAACATAAAGCAAATGGATAACATTTTAAATAAATTGAATATCAAAACATTTGTCATTTATGTATATATATTAATGATAAATTGATACATATATATTAATTTAATAGTTATTAATATATTATAGTACAAATAATTATATTAATTTCTTAAATAATTAAATACATAACAATTATATATCATATAAAAAATAATAAATAATATAATAAATTAAAATCACAATTATATAAATAAAATAAAATAATTTGTATACAATTAAATTAATATTAAAATAAATTTATATTGAATAATTACACAAAATTAATTATAAATATATTAAAAATATTCAATTAATAAAATAACAATAATAATTACACTTAAAACTTGTTTAAAATTACAAATATATTAAATAATACAAAGAAATATGTGTATTCCTTACTAAATATAATTTTATTTATATAAAATAAATAATAATTAAATTAATTAAAAATAAGATAATGAAAATTTTATAGTAAATAATTAAATTAAAATAAACAAATTAAATTCAAATAATTAATAATTATAATAAATTTAAAAAAAGTAAATATAAAAAATAAATAAAATAAACATTTATAAGATATAAAGGAATTTTAAAATAAAATCTAGATATATACATATTAGCACAAATTAATTAAATAATAATTTTAATTCAAATTATTATAATATATTAAAAAAATAAATAATATAATAATTATATTAATTAAATATAAAATTTAATTTAAAAAAAAATATATGTAAATGAATAATTAAAAACAATAAGAAAATAAATAAATATTTAAGAAATACATATAATATAATAATTAAATATTAATTTTGCTAATAATAATATTTAAATAAATATTTATAAATAAAATAAAAATTAATTAAATAATTTATTAATAATAATAATTAATGAATTTTAGAATAATTAGTAAATATACATTGGAATTATTTGAAATAAATATTTTAATATATTATTTAGAAAAATTAATAATTAATTAATTAACGAAACATTTAAAATAATAAAGGTGTTTAATTATTGAAGAAATATTTAATTAAAATAAAATATTAGTTAAAAATAAAATAATGTTTTCAAAAAATATTAATTGTAGTTAATTATGTTAAATAATTAATTAAAAATATTATATTTATTTATATTTTTTATATATTTATTATAATATTTAAATATTTTAAATAAAAATTTTAAATATTACTACTATAATATAATTAATAGAATAAAAATGTTAATTTATATATATAATTTTTAGTTGGATATAAAATAAAAATATATTTATTTTGTTAAATTATAGATACTTATTTTCTATTTCTGCTTTATTAAGTTTTATGTATATTGTAAATTTAATTATATATTAGTTTTACGTTAACGTAATTTTTAAAACAATAATGTACATATTGTAATATAATATTTTGTTCAATTTCTGCATTTTATTTTACGTATTTATTAATTTCAATAATATAAAATACATATATTTTTATAGCTATATAATTTGTGTTTTGTTTTTTATTATTTAATTTTCCTTTTTAGTCTCAATTTAACTAATTTTTACTTATATATCATTCTTTAAATTTTGTTATATTTTTAATAAAAACAATACGGTATTTTCAATGCATAATAGACAGGTATGTTTATCGTTCTGCATACAAGAACAATGTACTACAATATAAAATTTATAGGATAATATTTACATAGCTTATGTAATGATCTTTTTTGACACATAATATATTCAGCATTTGCTTAGATAATGAAGGATATTACAAAATGTATTATTATATAGATAATTATTCTAGATATTACTGGTTTTAAATATAAATAATTTTATGTAAAAAAAAGTACTAAAAATTATAGACAAAAAAAAATTATATATATATACATCGAGTTTTTTAATGTGTTAATAGTTTATAGTGATATTTACTGTTAAAAATAGAGCACTGTAGATGAAATTAAAATATTAATATTTATTTAATATTTGATTTTGCGTACTTTAAATAAAATGAACACTGAATTATACAAATTTTGGTTATATTAAAAAAACTACAGGAAAATAAATTAATACGAATATCGTATTTAAAATGTTTTATGTATTTATAGCATGTTAATGCATTTTTCTATAAGAAGTAAACATTCTATTATGGTTGTGTAAAAAATATCAATTCTTTATCCTTTCAAAGAACTCTCGTTGCTAAATGGAATTTAAAAATAAAAGAATAAAAGAAAATAGATTATATATATTACATAAGTAGTAAAATTAGTTGTATATATTAATATGACTTCTTCATGTTCGAAAGATAAAATGAATTATATATTGCATTGTTTTTCATAAAAATGTTTAGTTTAATATTTCACAGAAAATTTTGAAAAGGGGCATTATAGTTTTGGAATATATTTTTTTACTTTTTATAGAAGCAGATTATTTAAAAGTAAAATTCTACTTGTTTAAGAAAAATACATGGAAAGTAAAAACAATACAAATAAATTACAACATCAATAGCAAATTAGCTGTAAGAATAACACTTAGAGAATTCCAAAAATCTATAAACAACAGAGGCACAGAAATAACTAATGGTTTAACTTAGGATTATAGTGTCCTTTTCAAATTTTTTTTGGATTAAATTTTTTTTAATTCGTTCCTAGATAAAAAGACTGAACATAAAACTCAAAAAGAGTTACTGAAACACATTAACAGGCTTAAATATTATAATAAAATTTTTAAAATTAATCTAGTTGAAGAATACTTTATATATTAGTCAAGGAGTCCACAAAATCTTACATAATTTATAATATAAATTTCTATTTATATAATGATACTCACATCTATTATTTGTTGCTGGGGTTATGAAATATATCATGTAAAGTCAATAATATAATAACCATCTATTTAATTCTAATTTTCATTATTTTCTAGCACAATGCATGTTAACTAAACATAAAAATATATTTAATTATGAATATATTGTGTTTCACATATGTGATGAAAGACTGTTCTATATAACCAATAAACAGATTATATTTGTGCATATAAAAATATATATACTACACCTTAAAAAAAATTTCATTTTTTTTAAATCATCATTTCACTTCAATATAAAAAAAGGTAAAATGCTTTGACCCTCGTGTTGACTGTAGTCTTATTAACTCATTTAAAAAATAAACCTTCCTGGTTTTAAGGTACAAAAAAATATTAATGAAAAATCGATGCTTTAAGCAATTTTCTACAGCTAGAAAAATGTGGATATGGCTTACCTTAAATTAGATGTTTACATATGGAAATTTCTTAATACTTTATTTTGTCCATTTTTAATGTTAATTTAAAAAAATAGGTATTTGTGTTTTTTTATGTTTTGCTTGATTCGTTTTTTAACGCAAATACTATAATTTTATTGTTTCCTTTAATTTTTCATAGTAATTTGAATAGCAACACATTATTTGTATACGAGGATGAAACATTAATTGATGATGTATTTAAGATAGTATTTTTTTTAACAAAATATATGATCGTTCCTTTTTATATTTCTATATATTACAATTTTTTTTATACATTTTATATAAAACTCAGAAAAATGCATTTTTATTAATATATTTTAAAAAATTTTGTTTATTCTTAGATCAACATGTAATCCTTAACCCTTTTAAAAACATGGCAAATATTCATTTTATTTCGTAATTAATGCAGATTTTTATCTTGAACTTAAAATCAAAAAACCTTAACTAATTAAGACAAATGAAAAAAAAAATTATATTTAAAAGTAACAGAAAAAACAGAGTAACATAGTATTGTGCATTATAAAAAAACATATAAATATTTTTTTTAAAGGTAGACAAAACTATAACTTAAACTTTTAGCATGATATTTTTTATAATTAGACTCTTTGAAATTACAAAAAACAAAATGTCTAAATATATAAAATAGGGAAAAAGAGAAAAGGAAGTGTAAAAAAGAAAAAATTATATATTTTGAATGGTTATTTTATAATGCATAATAAGAATTGTTATATCAGAAAACTATAATTTATATTTGAGAATATTCTTATTTTATTTGAAATTTTAAAAATTAAAACTTTTTGCCTTAAAAAACTTATATTGATGATGTAGGACAGAAGTTTTAGTATTGTTATTTTGAGTTTGAACAATTTATAATGTGAAGACACACAGAAATACAGAATAAAAAAAAATTTATATTAAAGCTATCATGAAATATCAAAAAATTCTATTTATGTGTAGATACTTGTATATGTGATGAAATTAAATATTCAATATTCTTGTGCGTAATTTATCAAAGTTGAGTTCATTCTAATAAATAAAATTTCTAAAAACATATGTTAATATTTCTTATGTGTAATTTTTAACTATGTAATAAAAATAAATTGAAATTATAAAATAACTACAATTTAAATTTCTAAAAAATGCGAAAATAAACAGTTACAGAAAAAATACATTTAACATTCACAAAATTCGTAAAATATAAAATTTCTTATTCTATTGTCATTTAATGTGTGTTTGATCACTTTGATAAATTAAGATTTATATATTCTAATTAAAAAAAGATGAAAAGGGACTTTTTGGTTCCGTTATATCATTCTTTTAATACCCTAAAAAATACGTAAAACATTTAGTTATATTTATAGAAAATGAAATTTATGACTATTATATATGTAAAAAGGTAAATAGTATAATGCTATTTGTATTTACTTATATATAAAATCGTCAAATGATACATCTTTATTTTTATTTGCATTAAATTCTATATTTAAAAAGGCATCTACTTCATCTTCTGTTAATCTTACACCTGTACCTAAAGGTAAATGATTTTTTTTTTTTTTAAATTGAATAAAAACACCTTAAAATATTGATTACCATGAAGAATTAAAAAAAATATTTTTATATATTATATGTACATAAGGATATTTTAATGACTTACCCAATGTCATTAATAAATATTTTAGTTTTTGTAAGCTAATAGTTTTAGCACTCTCCCTAGTATGAGCTTGTAATGATGTTAATAACAGTTTTGCAATATTTTCATCATAGTAGAATTCTTGAATAATAGCGTAAAAGTTATCTAAATTTAATTTACCATTTATCCTACATTCTATATTTTGTTAGTCATAAGAAAATAACATCAATATAATTTTAAAAAAATGTTTGTGAAATATAACAGCGTTAAGTAATGAACTATTAAAAACTATTTATAAATTAAGAAAAATGTGAGAAAAAGAAAAAAGTTATCCTTACAGGTGGAACATTTCGACCTTACCTTCAAGCAGAGCAGTTGATTCATTTTTATTGAGGAAAACGCCAACAGACTTTAATAAATACAATAATTGTTTTCCGTCTAGCCCATTCTTATCTTTATCGAATTCATTATATATGAACTCTATCTCAGATCTCTTAAAAAGGTATGAACAATATAAACATTTATATGAAAATGATGCAATGTAATACTTTTCACTTTTCAAAGAAACAAAATATGTAATATATGTACTTAAATATTTATATATATATATATATATATTATGTACATTTTTTTAGGTTACCCTTTCTTTAGACAATTTGTACTTATTCATTTATGTTATTAAAAGTAAAAACTTACACTAACAAGCATAAAAACAATTGCACTTTTTTTTTCCCAATTTTAAAGGAGCGTATAAACTAGCTTTTTGTGAAAAAATTAAGTGAAATCAATTTTAAAGAAAAACTGCGTAGAAAATATAATTATTTAAAAAGAAAATCAGTCTTTTTTAACTACGAATAATAATAAAAGTACTAATTTTTCAAATTTTTGTGGTCTCTTTTGGTATATTTTGAAATGCATATATTTAGGAAAATGTTATAATTATATTAATTGACCATATTAAAGAATAAGTTAAAAGAATGTATAAAAATAAATCATTTACGCTTATATTTGGTACATAATATAAAAAATTATATACCATATATGTAGCAGCAATTTGCATATTATTAAATTTAATAATTCTTTTTACAATTAACTTTGTAACTTTGTTGAAGTAATTTTTGAAAAATACTTGTTAAACGAAATTCATGGATATTAAAGTAAACACTACCTTTTGTTAATATGAAATCAGTTATGTATACGTTTTGGACATTGTATATATATAATATTATAAAAGCTACAATAAATAAAATATGTGTGTATATTATGATAAATTTTGTGGGAAAATACAACAAAAAAAAAAAAAAAAAAATAGGTTGCACGACATTAAGATAAATTTCCATATTTATTGAAATAATCTAAGAAAAAAAAAAGTAATACAAATTTTTGTTTTTTAGAACAATTTGAACCAGTGTGTGTATTGTTTATTTATTTTCATTATTCATCATACGTCCCCTTAATTCAGAATAGATATTTGTGGAAAGCACTGAATGTTTTAATTCATTCGTTGGGTTATATTTATTTTTAGAATGCTATTACGAATAAAAACAAAATTGAAATTATTATATTTTTTTTCATTGTGTTCGCATGGATACTTTTTAAATACCATTAGTATATAATATTCGTTTAAAGTAAATGTATTTGTATGAATTGTACTTCCAATATAAATAATATATATTCCCGTAAAAATGTAAATTACAAGTCTATTAAACATTTCGAATTAAATATGATATTCAATTCTCTTAAAACAAAAAAAATATTTCATGTTCACAATATAATCAACTAAAAGTATTCGCACGAACATTAGGCCACCGCATTTTTGGCTAGTTTATTAATTAGTGATATATAAAATTCAAATGAGGAGAATGGGAAAGAACACAGAAGATGAAATATCTTATATTGTACTAAGTTTATTAGATATTCTTTCTTTAATTGTTTATTTTATAACTCTACAATTCTATAATTCATAAAGACGCACTTAAAAATAAAGTTACAAACTGTTTTAATTTTTTTTCCCTAAGTGTACATATTTTGCTTTTCCTCCTTTTTCAACATTATATTATTCCAGAAATTAACAAATGCAATTTTGATGTGCTTAATCTTAATCTACCTATTTTATGTATTATTATTACTTTTATATTTAGTAGTGATTTTTTTCATTTTTTATTTTCAAAGATAATTATATTTTTAACAGCTCTTCCCTTTTCGATAACAAAATAAGGAAAAAACACTTTTTTTTTTTTTTTTTTTTGCTTTTTTTTATATCATAAACTGATATTTAAAGATACTTGTGTTTGTTTTACAATTTTGTTACAAAAAGTTATTATTAATTAAAATATATATCTATAATTATAATAAATTTATGGACGTATGTTATTTAAATAAATCTTTAAGAAAAATTTTTATTTCACATAACACACATGATGATACCTAAATGTTAGCACGCTCACCATTGCGCCACCTCACTTATAATATTTTACTTCTGTGTACATATTAATCATTCAGCAAGAGTATATTTATAATTTATTTCGCAGAACATTATATATAAATATATTTATATATCGAAAGTGTTAAGGAATTATTTTAAGAAATGATCTGTTTTGTTTAATTACACCTTTGTTTTTGCAAGAGAATTGGGGTAATATATTTTTTTATATATAACTGTTTGTGCATTTGCAACACGGAATAGTGTATTTTTCCCTATTTCTTTCGTTATATTATTCATTAAAAAAAAAAAAAAAAAAAAATTTACAAGAAATATGCTTTTTGTCATTCTTAATGAGTTATATAACAAAAGGAAAAGTTCAAATAACTGTTTGATGTTTACTTCTTATTATTCATTTTATTTGTTAAGAGAATTGACTAAGTATCTTCCTAATTTGTGTTCAAAATGTAAGAAACAAATTTACGTTCTCAACATAACATAATTTTCATAATTCAAATGAATTATTTATCAAAATAAAAAATAAATATGATTTCTTAATTATTCTGTGTTTAGAGATATAGTATATACAAAAAAAAAAAAAAAATTAGAAAAACTTTTCAAGTTTTTGTATTTTTTTTAAATTAGTAAGACATCAGGAAGGGCACACATCATCGCATTATCTGGGGTTACTTTTTTTATAAGTTATTTGAACAAAATAATAAAATGTTAAAATGGAGAAATACAAACAAAAAGATTAATTCTTTTTTTTAGTTTATACAAATTAGATCCTATAATTATAAATCGTAGTTCTGATCACCGTACTGTTTGTCATTTGCTATGGTATGGGGTAAATGCTTGTTCATACATATATATATATATGTGCATATATTTCCTTTTCCATCAAACAAGCTATTTTCATGACAACAAAAAGTTATCTGACACATTTTCTCCTATATTGTTAAGAGGATTTTTCGAAAAATATTCTACTTGCAATGAAAATTTTGTCGTCTTCATTTCTGTGTATAGTTTATTCAGAAATTTAAAAAAAAAAAATTCTTCAAAAAAATTAAAAAATGTTACCTTATCAAATTTTAATTTTCTTATTTTGTTTCCCTTTTTCCTAATTTCATTATATTTTCGTCTAGCATGTTTTGTTATATTAACAGTGTATTAATTGTTACCCATGATATCTTAAGGAAATAAAAAAAAAAAAAAAAAATGGCATAAGGTTTTGCTTGCCTCTGGATTGTTCAAGAGGAGTATATATTCACATAATAACAAGTTAA
Source organism: Plasmodium malariae (assembly GCF_900090045.1). Lineage (NCBI taxonomy): Eukaryota > Apicomplexa > Aconoidasida > Haemosporida > Plasmodiidae > Plasmodium > Plasmodium malariae. The sequence goes on along the minus strand of NC_041779.1, from coordinate 1,006,976 downwards.
ACGTTTTTGTTTAATCATACTGTAGTTTCATTCATTATGAACACATATAATCCAACATACAAGTATGTATATTCACACACATGTGTGTTTTTTTTAAAGTACCAGAAATGCTGAGAGCGCAATCAACACATTACTCGTTGCAATATTATAGTTATCAAGAAAATAATTTTCATGTATTTTTCTGTTGTATAAGGCAAAGGATGTGAGAAATTGTAAAATAAAAAAAAATAAAAATCCCCAAATTCCCTTGATACGTAGTATTCCTGATATGATACCTGCTATTAAGCCTAGGTTGTTAAAAATATGCAAAAAAATAAAAATAATATGCACACATATATAAATATTTATATATATGTGAAAGCACGTTTCCGCCAACTATTCGCACAAAAATATAAATTTTTATCCTACCTATTACTTGCTTATAATAGAAAAAAACATCGTCCATCTCATTCTGCGAGAGAAAAGGTAAATTTAACGTATAAGATGAAAATTATGCTTATCTCATAAAATATTCAATACATATATATATATATGTGAATGTATATGTACACATTAAAGTAAAATAATATTGCTTATTAGTAGTATCATACATATAAAACATATATATTTCTTCATATTCAATAAAGAACGGCTAAAATACTATATTATTATGACTAACTTTTGTTAATTTTTCGTGGAAAAGTTTTTTAAATAACCTAATATCATTTGTTCTATTTGATTTTTCCATTTTTAAAAAGTAAGGGAAAAAATGTACGTGAGTATTATTTTATGTAGTCCTTTCTCTAAAACGTGAAATTAAGGATCATTTTAAAATGAAAAAGTAAATAGGGTTATCTTTTTGTATTTATTAAATAATTAAATTCCAAAAAAAAAAAAAACATAAATAAATAAATAAAGTTAAAAAAGCAACAATATATATATATATATATATAAAAAAAAAAAAGATAACTAGTAAAGCAAATCGTATATTTTATATGGGTACATGTATATTCATATATTTTACTATTTTTAAACGGAGAAAGCTGCAATAATAGTAGAAATATTTTAGAACATACTGAAAACACAGAAATTCCATTATTCTATTTATATACTCATTCTGATAGTGCTGGTAAAATGTTCACTGTTCTCATGGATTTTACAGTGATACACAATAACAACTAAAATTATTTTTTTTTTTAAATTACACATTTTATAATGTTTTTCTTTTTTACTTGGTCATTTTCTTATCTCCTTTAGTGAAAATATATAATAGTATTTCTACATTTTACTAATGAAAACTAAAAAAATAGAAATATTATATTACAAAATCAAAAATATGGGAAACATTTTAAGTTTTTTTTTTTTTTTTTTAAAAAGACTTGTTCGAAGTAAATAAGTCACATATGAAAATTTTAATTCTTGAAAAAAAAATAAAAAAGCAAAAAAGAAAAGAAAAGAAGGGAACATTAACCGTTCGATCCATGCATAAAACAACTGTTACCTGCACTCGTTTAAAAAATAGAAAAAACACAAACTTACTTTTCTTTTTGAACTTCAAATTTGAAAAAAAAAATGAATATATAATTAAGCCAAACATGTAATTATATTAAGTATAAAAAAAAAAAAATAAAAAAATACTCATCATATATAATTTTACACATACTATACCACTTATTTTTTTTATTATAGAACGAAAAATATTATATTATATATTTCTTAAATGTTTCGCATATAAAATTAAAGTTTTAAATGGGTTTTACTTTTTCCTTTTTTCACATTTCCAAAAAAAATTAAATTTATACCTTATTGTATTATAAATAAGATATATAAAAATATTTGTACGTGAGTATGTACAATATTATACCACTACGCAATCAGAAAGGAAATCCCTTTTTTATAATGTACAGAAATAATAGCATTTCGTCCTGTATTTGTTTATTTCTTATATAAATTCTTTATCAATAGGTGTTCTACTTTTTATAAAAATTATGAAGAAAAAAGAAAGAAATAAAAAAGTAAAATATAAGATAAAAAAAGAAAAAAAAGGAAAAAAGGAAAAAAGGAAAAATAAAGGAGTACATATTTGTATACAACCATAACTTCAAAACTGGATGGAATAAATTTATGTTCGTACACGTGTTTTTGCAAGTGAGCTTGTGTTGTTCATTTACTTTTTTTTCCAAGAAATAGTCCTATACAACATAAGAATAATAATTTGCTGCTATTTTTACAAAATAAAAAATTAAAAAATTAAAAGATTTTATAAAATTATAACATTAACAAATGAGTAATTGTGAGTACACAACCCAAATATAGTAAAAACCTTACAATATTAAAAACAAATTTTCATAAGTTGTACCCAAAAATGTTACCTAATTTCGGTATATTAAACATTATAACATTAATTTGTACATTATTCTTGCCAATACTTTATCTAAGCCCTTCTTATTATTCAGTTTAATTCTTTCCATATGTTAATTAAGCAAATGGTCTCATCATATTCCCTAATCTTTTACAAAATTTATATATTACATATATTGGTAGTAGTTTTAGACATCTTTTTACTCTAGTAACATTACTCTTTTTCATTGAATAGACCTTTTTTTTTAAAAAATTTATTTTAACAATTTTTTAGAATTTGGTGACAAGAAAAAAATTACAGAGAATAAGAAAGTTCACTCCTCGATAAGGGAAAAACAATTAAGTAAAAGGGAGAAAAAAAAAAAAAAAAAAAAAAAAAGCAAACATTTGCTAAGCAGAGCGTTTGAGTAAATTTATTTTCATGCCCCTATTTTCCTTTTTTTTTTTTTTTTTTTTGCTTAAAATAATGTACATGTACGTGTATATACACATTTATAAAGAAAAAGCCATTCCTATAAAGAGGGATATGGTGGAAGAGTTACTTAGACGAAAAATAGCCTTGTTTTATCTTATTCTGTATCACGCTGCTTTATGCTGTGCTACGCTGTTCCATTTTATTCTGTTCTTTTTATTTCTATCCCGCTGTGTTCACTTTATTCTGTTCCTTTTCTTCAATTTAGAAATAGCCGAACTGATGAATTACAAGAAAAATGACAATTCTGAAAGAAAAAATGTAGATTTCAATTTTGAAGAACAAAAGGATGAACCTAGTGAGAAGGGAAATAAATTTAGTATATCAAATGCATACATAGCTGAAACGTTGAATAAAAAATTATTTCAAAAAAGTTCTACGTCCAAATTTGCTTCTTCATCTTTTAGAAATAAACCAAATAGCGATGAAAGAAATAAGGTATTAATCCTAACTAAATATAAAGGTACTACTACAAATAAAAAGGATACAAATATAAATAAGGTAAGCGAAAATTACAAAAATCAATTGAGTAATGTTTTCCTTTTGAAAAATAAATTTGGATCTGCAAAAAGCAGGTTTTTTTATCAAAAAAAGTCAAGCGATATTTCCAAAAAAGATTATATCACACGAGATAATTCCACTATTAGCAATAAAAATTCAAAAGTGGATGATATAAATTATAAGATAGGAGAAAACTCATTAATGCAAGGGATTAGCAGGAGTTGTAGTCATAGTATTATCATGGATGATATTGGAGGTGGTAATGATAATAATGTAGACAAACATACTAAAGATAATTGTAATCATAATGGTGGTGATGATAAAGATAATGACAATTATAATGATAATAATAAAAATGAATCTATGATAATTGGTGGACCACATAAACATGATTATTCTAACAATTCAAGTAGTGTTAAACCCACAACATGTAAGAAAAGAAGAGCAAATTTTTTTTTATGTTTTTCAAAATTAAAAATAAAACATAGTAAGCGAAAAAATGATCTTCAATGCAATAGCAAAACAAAAAAAAAAGATCTTAGCAAAGAAGAGGAAAACATAGGAAATTCCAGTAGCAACAAAGGGGTTTCTGAGCACCCGGACAGTAGTAAAAAGAACATAAAGCAATTTTTTTGTGTTAAATGAAAATTATTGTTTTATACTTCTTTTTTTTTTAAATTAAAATTTAAGAGGTGATTGTTAATTTGTGTTTTATATGTACATATCAACTGTTTTTGCGTACTTTATGCGCAATTTTTTTTTTTTATCTATCTTTATTTTTCTTCAGTTTTCTTTTCTTTTCTTTTTTTTAATAAGAAAATTTTGTACTTTATCTTTTTTATTATTTACTTCAATCTTTAAGATATGGCTAATACCTTATAAAGAACAATGTATCACGAACAATATGTTAAAGAGAGCAATTTTTTGCGTAAAAGAAGAAAAAAAAATAGAGCTAAAAATGTGTAAAAATAATAAGGAAAAACGTGAAATAATATAAAGAAAAATGTAGAAAAAAAATAGAGAAAAATGTAGAAAAAAAATGGAGAAAAATGTAGAAAAAAAATAGAGAAAAATGTAGAAAAAAAATAGAGAAAAATGTAGAAAAAAAGAATATAGAAAGTTGTAAGAAAAAATAGGGAAAACTGCAAAAAAAAAAAAAAATA
>NC_041778.1:967500-1076825 GCF_900090045.1 Plasmodium malariae | reverse complement strand
CCTAAACCCTAAACCCTGAACCCTGAACCCTAAACCCTAAACCCTGAAACCCTGAACCCTAAACCCTAAACCCTGAACCCTAAACCTAACACCCTGAACCCTAAACCCTAAACCCTAAAAACCTGAACCCTGAACCCTAAACCCTGAACCCTGAACCCTAAACCCTGAACCATGAAATAAAGAATTTATTTTTGAATTCACGTATCTTCTGATTAATATATCAAATATTAGCCATAAATTGGAGGATCAATTTGAATTCACGGAAGATCAGTATATAAAAAAATTATGCTTAATTATGTCAAAAGCTTAGAAAATAAATTTAAACAAAAACCATATAATTTATCCTTCCATACAAAATATAACTTAATATTTTACTTAAAATATATTAGAGCTTATAACATTAATAAAAGCATCATACTATTTTTATCAACTATCTTATATATATAACATGCGTAGACTCTAACTTACGTTTATAACATTTAAAAGAGAATTATGGATAATAAAAAATTCGTATCCATAATACAAACTTTTAATATTTTTTTACATATTTAAGTTCCTACCATACCTCAAATGATCTTACATATTAAGAAAAAAATAAAAATATCACAAATGGATAAATAGTTATCTACTTTTAATAATGTTATGGAAGAAAACGTATTTATTCATAAAATATTCTTACATTTTATTTATTTATTAATTGAATTTCACTCTAAATACATTATTTGTTTTCATTAAATGGTTAATGTTTTAGACAGAAGAAAATCAGTTATTATTTTTTGACGCATGCTAATAACTAGTTTAAAATTCGTTCAAAAATGTAATTTCATGATATGTGAAAAAAAAAAAGTACATAATCTTTTTATTATCAATTTTTTTTTTTTTCCATGTCACTCTATGTTATGTAACACCATATTTCTATTACACTATGATTTATTATTGTGTATATAATATTATTTTTTTTTTTTCTTTTCTTTTCATTATATTTTAGTGCCCCTTATTTTATATTGCTTCACCTATTTAGAAACATTTAATAAAATAGGAACATGTATTTTTTTAAATGTTTTTATATTTTCCATTTTGGTTTCAACAAGTAGATCATAAATGAAAAGGCAGAAATTTAGAAAAGGCCTTTTCTAGCATGCCATTATTTTGATACATAAAAGGTATTCTGCATAATCAGGTCATATATCTGAAGAATGAACGAATACATTATTGTAGTATATAAATAATTATACATACACGTACACATATAACATACATAAAATAATACTCGAAATACAGCAATGAAAATATGTTTCAACAAAAGAATTGCACTTATATTATTCTGATTTTTGGAATCCTCCAAAGACCCCCTACAGTTCCTATAGAACTGCGCAAAAAAAAAATATAAATATATATATATATATATATTAGCGTGTTATATACACAAGTAAGTATGCACGCATAGATAATGCTATCGTATGGACATGCAAAAACTCTAACACAATTAAGTCTTCAAAATATTTCAGTTATTTATGTACTTAAAATTACTTTCCTAAGATAAGCATCTTATTAAATTTATTTTGTTTTAAATGGTTAAGATAAGCGTTAGCATATTTATAAAAGTATTCATCTGAAGGTGTTTCTTAATCCGTCCCACAGCTGAGAAGGACGAAAACAAAATAAAATAATTAAAAAATAGAAATATATAAGTATGAAGATAACTCATGATAGTAAATTATTATCCAAAGTCATAAGAAGAAATATCAAATGTATGAAGTAAAAATGTATTTTATTTCATTTATTTGTTATTTTTTTTCTTATGTACCCTCTGTTTTAACTGCAAAAATTGCTTGCCCCAGGTCTATTAATAATATAATTAAATTATTCAGCGTATTAGTCCAAGTCTAAATATAAATATTTGCTTTGTGAAAAATAGTAAATAAATGAGTGAAAATATCTAAATAAACATATCACATTATGGAATGCATTTATATACATGCATGTATACTTACATATATGTAAACAGTACAGAAGTACAACAGATATAAATTCTTTAAAAAAAATGTTTTTTATTCTTACATCTCCCTTTTCAAGAAAATACAGAATTTCGGATTTACTCTTCGTGGTCTTCCGTCTTCCCATACCAACTAAAATAATATATAATAAAGAAAAAAAATGTTGTATACAATTACACTTTTTTATTTTTTTTCTTCACTCCCCTTTAGCATTAACCATTTATGTGTGTAACTGTCTACCCTTTTTATAAAAATGTATTCATAATCTTTTCCTGAATATAGAAGAAAAAAAAATATTCTAAAGGGTAATTATAAGGAAGAACTCCCGAAGAACACTTTTACGAAAATAGACTATGCCTATTATCTAGTTTATGCACCAACTTATGGTCTAACCCTGTGAAAGTTCAATAAAAATAAATAGTAAAAAAATACATATATAGTTTTAAAAAGTATACTAGTCTTATCTATTTATTATCATTTTTAAATAACATATATGTTATTTAGTTATTTTTCTTATTTTTATCTCCATCCTCTTTGTCATACCTTTGTTTGATATGGCATCGATTGATATCACTCCCCCTCAGTTTTTTCCTTTTTCGGCACACTTTTTTCTACGAAGATTAAGCCGTCCTTATACAGATATATGTAAACTAAAAATAAGAAAGCGTCTTGTTCGTGTAGTTAATATTGCCAAATTTCCCAGTTCCCTTCTTTTTTCATTTATTATATTTTCGGCAAAAAGACTCCCTTAATATTTAAGAGAACAGCAAAAAAAATTAAAACAAGCAATGAAAAAAACTAAGCTTTACAATTTACATTGAATATATTGCAACAATCATCATAACAGAACAACGGTATATGCAGATTTCTGTGACTTTTTACAAAGGAAAAACTATAATTCTATTCTTCTTTTTCTGAAAAATTATTACAGGATGTGATTCCTTTAAATTTTAATACTTGTTATGCTTTATTTTAATTTTGCTATTATAAATTTCAAAGAAAAAAAAAAGGTAAGTGGCAATAAAAAAAATATAAACATAATCTGTAAATAAATGTATCTGTGTTTATATATATATACAAATGCAGTATGTTTATATCTTCATTTAAAAAAATAATTTAACAGACATTTTATTAACAAAAAAGCAAATGTAAAAAAATTATAGTAAACAAAATGTAAAAAGGTGAAGAAAAAATAAACCATAAAAGTGATGCACATCTAGGAATATATGTGTTCATTTGTGATACAACATCCTTACTTATATACACGTGTAAATTTGTACAAACAGTTTGAACAAACTAAAATATATATATATATTTTAAAGTACAGTAATAATATGGAAAATTATAAAAGTAAAAAGGGGATTTAAAATAACTATTTTTCTTTTTTCTTTCTTTTTCTTTTTTTGTGTTTTGTTTTTTTATAATTAATAATAATGTTTATAAAAATTGTAAGCCAAAAATCCAAAAAAAAAAAAAAAATTCAAAGGGACTTTCGTAAGTATGTAGTTGCAAAGAGGATGTTGCAAAAAAACTTCCAAAGCTCACCACAAAATCAAAATTATTTTTACATTCTCATGTGTTCGTAACTCAAGAAATAAAAAACTATTATTTTATCAGTATAAAAATTGAAGACGTCAAAACACGCAGATGGTGAAAAAGATACAAAAAAGAAATTGAGACACAGTACACAAGTTACCAATAACTTCGTAACTTAAAGTTCAATTGAATGTACAGCAAAATGTATACATTTTTATACCATTAGAAGAAAATAAAAACAAATGGAATAATATTACCTTTATTGGAGCTTTTTGTAACAAAACGTTCATTCCGTGAAAAACCTGATCGATGAGTAATTTATATTTAGAATAATAAAAAATAGAAAATTCAACAAAAAAAGGAGCAAAAGAAAAAAAAAATTAAATTAAAAACAACATTATAATAAATAAAAAGCGAACGCACACAAAAAAAAAGTAGCAAATCCTGTATAATATGTATTATTAGCACAATAATCTCGATTTAATAATGTGTTTGTTTAGTTTTATGAAGAATAATATTACACATCTCTTTTGTTATCATTTTATTTCATCATACATATATGATAAATTTTATATAATGGAACAGAATGCGCATTTACGTAAGGGTAATGATAAATATTATAAATAATTATCCTTCTATTTTTTCGTAAGCTGTTATAATGCTCAAAAGTGATAATATAACATGTACAATTTCTACTAAAAGTTAAAATTATACCAATAAATTTAATTATTTATTATGTATAATCTAAACATTAAACCATAATATATAACAATATTTTTTATCATATATAATAATATACTTCGTTTTTATAGATGTCATACCTTTTAATTAATCACGGTTTAAATGAACAATATGGATTTTTTCAGTTCTTATAAAAAATTCTCAAACAGAACAAAAATAAAATAAAATATAACCCAAAAAAAAAACAAATATTTTAAAAATGTTAATTTAAAAATACGATATGGCAAGATAAAACAAAAAACTAAAAATTAAACATACACACATAATAAAACACATAATTCTTAAGACAATATAGTATTGCTATTATTTTTTTAATATATAATTACGATTTTTTAAAAAGAAAATCTGTAAGTTAACTTATATATTCATATATGTTATTGTTCCATTTTTTTTTTTTTTTCTATGTCTTACATTTTATCTTTGCTACATATTATAGTTAAGTGTACAGATATATTTTTATATTTCTATATATTGTTTATATAATATCTACTTTTGTGGCATAGTTAATTGTACGTAATGTCCTAGATGTACATGGATATATAAAATATATTTGTTCTCTTTATCCCTTTTACCTCTGAAAATGCAGAGTTTATTATTAGTAAATTTATAAATTCTTTGTCATCCATTTTTCTTTTAAAGTCATTTTTTGCCATAATATCTATATATTAACTTTCTAAATTTTAATTTTCCATATATATTACTTTGTAATTTTTCTCTTAACTTCAGTATCATATATTTTTTTATATTTTTTCTCGTATTTAACAATAATTAACCAATTTACTTCATTATTTCGACTTATACATATCTTTTGCATACCTTCTTCTAAACGTGTTTTTGTTCTGCTCTTACTTATTTTTGAAATAACATTTTCTTTTATATTTCCCTTATTTTTATACAATTTTACAGCTTTATTCTATATTATACCTTCATCATCATAACCATTTATCAAATCGTCTAATATATGTTCATTATATTTTTTTTCTTCATCTTCATAAAATTCCATATTTTTACTACATTTAATGTGGTTTCTCTTTATATCTTCCCTATTATAGCTATATTTTGAATTTTTATCGGGTTATTTTTTTTTTTTCAATTTTTTTATGGAACAACCTAAAAATTTTTCTTTTCTTCTTATGTATTCTGCTTTCATATATTCTTATAATAAAAACCTATATATCAGTACATATGCTTTTGCTATACGAATTTTTCCTTTATGCTTATATAATTCTTTGAAGTAATTTTTATATTCTAAATTGTCTATAATTGTCATTAAAGTGTCTTCTTCATCCTCATAATGATATGTAAAATTTTCAATCTTGTATTTCTTAATCAGTTCCATAAACCACAATTTTTCAGAATACTGTTCTGTAATGATTATTCCCTTTGCTATCCACTGTTTCCGTACAATGTTTTGCATTTAAAGAATAGGATTTATTAAAGTGTAATTTACAAATCTCATCGAATTTGTGTGTTCTCCTATATATATATACTTTATTAATACATGTATACAATTAATCGTTAAGTTATGAAACAATACTTCTTCTTTCCTGTTATCTAATACATGTCCATAATTTCCTATATACTCAATTCATAGTTAATTTTACCTTTTCGCTTTATAAATGTCCTATACCACATTTTCACTTGTTTTTTTTTCTTTCTTGGAAAATCTCCTAAGTATAGATCTAAGAAATATCCTATATTCATCTCACACTCGTGAATTATATATTTATTTAGTACTACCATATATCTTTCTATAATATTTTTTTTTCTTTTTCCTTATATATATTCCTATATTTATGCATTATGTCCTTTTCTAGATTTCCTGTTTTTCACCTATAACCTCAGTATCATATACATTTTTATTCGTCCAAGATTTTTCAAAATCAAAGCCTTCAGATATTTTTAATGGTTTAAGAAAACTTTATTTCCTTTATTTTTTGCCTTTGTTCATCTGAATCTAACGCAAATAGTTTCTATTGTAATAAAATAGAAATAGCAGTAATGTATGTATTATAATTTTATTTTATAGTTGGAATATAATAAGTACAATTTACTAAGGAACATAAAGAAATATTAACTTTTTTAAAGATAAATTTTACATTATACTGTACAAAAATATCAATAATGTAACAACAGTCACAGGAATTAAAATGTATGTATTATTTGAGGTATTTTATTTTAACAATATTTTATAAATTATATAAACAGATTGTTCATCCTCCTGTTTTAACTAAAAATTATGTAAAATTATAATAAATATAATACTTATTTTGGTGGATAATTTTTATGCTACCTATAATGAGGAATATAACATTCATAGTAAAGTAAATGAAAGGTTGTAATAATGTAACAGGAAATTTCTTTTTTACTAGTATTTCTGAAAGGAACTTTTAAACATATGAATAAATTAAACCTCTTAATTAAATTTCTTAGATATTAGTTATTCATATATTTAATTACACAGAAAAATTTTACGTTAGCTAAATTTTCATTACGTACGTATTATATAGTAGAGGTCACTATATATATGTAATACTAAGAAGCATACATTAAGCATTTTGAAGGTATTATAAAGATATATATATATAGGTTTCTTTAATATAATATAACACGAGTTTACATTATAACTTTTAAATAAAATATAACACTAGATACATAAAAAAACATTTTCTTACGAATCAATTTTCGTGCACACGATAGTATTTACTTTATATTTATTTCATTAGAACAAATAAAAATTATATTAAATAAACTTTTGTATAAAATTGTCTATTTTCAAATTGTTCCTTGTAATCTTTTTCTCTTTTTTTTTTTTTTTTAAATATATAATATAAAAAAATAATTATATAAATAGGGAGAACATAATTATTCCCTCAAAAAATATACATTTATATAAAACAGTATTACTGCATATATATATATATATATATATATATTAAGACAATCAACAGAACAATTATATTTTTGTATTTATACTAATACTTAAGTATTTTAAGAATAAATATTTATGCTTCTTATAAAAATTTATTTAAAATTAAAAAAAAATATATATAATAATTATTAATATCAAATAAAATGTATGTTTTTGTTCTTTTTTTTTTAGCCTTTTTCTGTATGTTCTTTAGTATTTCTTATGTGTACATAATATATTATTATACGAATTCATATTTATAACAGAAAACTCATAATAAAACTACATTATTTTCTAATGACTTCTTGTACTTATACTGAATTAAACATTCTTCCAGCATTCTTGCATAAAAGATAATATATAGCTTGATGAAATGTTTAATTCTTGAAAAGCACATATTTATGAAAAAAAAGACATCATTGGGAACTTAAAAAATTTTGTCATACTCAATTATGATTAATCAAAAATGAAAAATATACTATTATCGTTTTAATTAATAATTTAAAAATACTTCAGTAGTTCGTTTGTAGTCCTTCAACATATTTGTAATAAACCAAAAAAAAAAAAGTAAATATATTTATAATAACTAACGAACAATAATACTCTGTAGAATTAAAACTTTTGTTAAAATTCATTATATATTTATATAATATGTGAATGTTTTAATGGTCTTTTTTTTTTTACTTTTTATTTATTCTTATACTTCGTTTATTGTTCCAAAATTTTGTATCCTCTCGTTTTTTATTTAAAAAAAAAAAAAATACATTTACTCTTTTTTCAAAATAAAGTACTTTTTTTCAACATGATATTATTTAATATAAATTTTAATTAAACTTTCTAGTACACTTTTTATACGTTCTTTTTTTTAATTCTTTTGTCTAAATTAATATTTATAACAATTATATTTACATAATCATCACGTTCTTTTACCTTTTCCAATTATATGATAATAAGAAACATATACTTTATACTACTTTGTTTTTATTACTCGTAAAAGTTCATGTTAATTTTAAAATCATCTATATATCTTTCATTCCTTTCTTCTTTTATTCAACTATACCAAAAATTATAATATTAATGTTTCATAACTAATCTGATATGAACTATTAATATTATATTTTATTTTAACGTAAACAAGTTCAGTAAAACTATAAAACGATTTTATATATGCAGTTTATCCTTTATACACATCATTAATTCTTTATAAAACACATTTATAAATGGTTCATTATTTAAGTATTACTTTTTAAATTAACAAATGCTATCAAACATTTACTATAATAACAAATTATTAAACAACAAATTAAAACATTTTATATCATATCTAAATTTCAATATCTATAATAATAAGCGCCATCATACTTTTACAAAATCATTCTACTATATTGAATACTGATAATAAAATAAAAATTTTGATACATATAGAAGAAATAAATATGAACATTACTTTTCCTAATAAAATAATATTTATATCACCTATTACTATTTTGAAAAATATATATAATTAAAATTTATACTAATTGATTCTTAATAAAGTATTATTCTATTCTGGTATAGAAAAATACATACATTAGAGAAAAACAATCAATTTTTTCCTTTTTTTTCTAAAAGTAATTCTCCTAAACATACAAGAACATTATTAGTAAATATATTCGTTTTTAACTTTTTTCAAGATTTTTTTTTTATTTTTAGTATAAAATTACCCCTCTATAATTCAGTGTGTTTTCTGTTATACTATATTCATGGGCTGCATTATCAGTTAGAAAATTTTTTACATTAAACCATTTTTTTAAAGAATTGAATTTTTAACTAAAATACTTAAAGTTTTAAGAATATAAAATAAGTATTATTAATGATTTATAAAATGTTACTAAAAAGGAAAAACTAATTATAAATAATGCTATTAATGTAACAAACATCAAATTACTAAATCGTTGTACTATACTTTTTGTGTTGTAACTATTTTACATATATTTTAAATTATTATTTTTCGTCATCACTATGTAATCAATTTATAATGCAATATGTAATTTTTTAAAAATTATTTGTTTCTACTCGTAAAATAATTTTTTTTTTTTTTTAATTTTGTTTTGTCATAATACAAAAAAAATACATTAAAATTTTTTTAAATTGAAAACCTTTAATATATTAATAAATATAAATCCCTTATTTTATAGTTTTTTTAGGTTAATTATTTATATCAAATAATGTTCATGTTTTATAATGAAAATATAATAAGACAGCGCAAACGGCTTTTAAAACCCGTTTTTGTATTATAAATTCATTATTAGTAGTCATCAAAGACAGACAAGTTTTGATGCTTTATTATTTTCCTCTAAAATATATCATTATTTTTATTATTTTTTAATAACAAAATTATTTAATCAAAATAATTTAACCAAAAATATATAAATAATGATTTTTTTTCTGATTAAACAATATCTCAGGATAATTCATAAGAATTTATTTTCTTTGCATTAATATATAAATCAAGTTCTGAAAAAATAATAAAAAAACTTAGAAAAAACAACGTAAAAAGTTAAAAAACAAACACCGTAAAAAATGTAATAAAAAATGACAAACAATAAGAGAAAATGAAATAGCTAATACACAATTAAAAAATGAATTTAAGTGAATATATAATGTATGAAAAAAAGGATTGAAAATAAGGGGAAAAAATACTCCATTTCATATATTAAAATTTTATATTTAATCTAATAATTCCTCTATATAATAGTTATCATAATTTATGTTTATCCTTAATAAAAGTTTAAGTTTTATTTTTGAATTATTAATTATTATTCTTATTTTTCTACTTTGTTCTAAAATTATTATAATAATTTTTTTTATGTACAAGTATGATATACCGTAACAACAGTATTTAAAAGAATAAAATAAAAAATAATTAAAATATAAACGAATGAATAAAAATACTAAATGTATTAATAATAAAATATAACTTTTATTATATATGGATGTTAGAAAAAAAGGAACAAAATTACATTAAAGCTCTAAGTTTGTTATAAATTATACTTGAAGTTTTACATTAAACTCCAATTTTATTATTTTAAAATTAAATATTTTTAAAACAAAAAAAAAAAAAAAAATACATGAATTTAATTATTACTAAAATTATAAATGATGAGAATAAGTACATAATCAACTATATAATAACTTTAAGTAATTAAAAATAAAAAATAATGTGCAGTGTATTAATATGGTGTTACACAAAAAATATAATTCTTATTAGAATTATAATTTTAAAAATTTATCGTCCTTATGTTTTTTTAATCGTAAAATTTTTATATTATTATTTCTTTTTTCTGAATATTAATTTAAATATATTTTTTTAAGCTATTTTCAATTTTTTCATTTTAATTATTTTCATATTTTTCATTTTAATTATTTTCATATTTTTCATTTTATAGTATGTTCTTACAGAATTAAGTATATTCTTGAAATTTTAATAATATAAAATAAAACTAAGACTTGTTAGTGATGAAATTAATATTTCTTTTTATATCGGCATCTGTTGCCGTATTTAAATTATAGTTCGCTAATTATTCACAGGATACCCAACAATTGGTAAGTTAAAACATCTTTAATAAATATATGTAAATTTTTTAATAATGTTTAATAATTAAAGTAATTTAAAAAATAATTTTCTTTTTTAATTTGTTATTAAGGTTGTTACTGAAAAAATATAGCCAATAACTAGTAGTTCTTGTGAAACAAAAAATACAAAGTTACCAGTAGCATTTGAAAGACATCTTTCATTAAAATTAAAAAAAGCAAAAGATGCTAAAATTGCTGAATGAAGGAAATGGTTTTTTCCATGGAAAACACAAATATTAAAAGATTTTGAAAGTGAAAAGAAATGTTGACTTGAACGCCAAGATGTAAAATGGGATGATTTTGTAAAATTTTTAGATAATAATTGGATGTATTATAATCAGGATATGGAAGAAGAATATGTAACAAATCATTATGATGTATTCAAAAAATGGAGTGATGATGTGTGGATAAAATGGTTTAAATCATATGGAGTAACTTGAAATATAAATATGAAAAATAGCTTAACAGATGTACACCCCCCCCATATAATAGATATGACATCAAAGTTGACTGCGAGGTATAATATGAAGAAAAATCAATGGGATAGAAAGGAAAATTATGTACTTACAGAATGCTATTGGAAAAAGATAAAACCACATACATAAAAGCGAGATCGAAATTATTCCACGTTATTTAAAAAATATAGTATTTGGAATATGCGTAGAAAAAGAGAAAAAGGTGATTGGTTGAATTTAATCAACCATGTTAATGGAATATACGCTTCTAAAACTTGAAGTACGATCACACAATGGAAAGAAAATAATAGTATTGCCTATAAGTATTGGTTGGTATTCTTTTTTAAGAAATGGGCACAAAATAAATAATGGAATGTATGTCTTGAAGTAAAGAACATGTACTGCTGTGGTGAATCTGAATAATAAAAAAATGTATTATAATAAATTAAATGGAAAATTGTTGTAAATACGTGCGGTACATAATTGGAAAAGTATTTATTTATATGCAATATAAATTAAGAATAACATAAATGAAATTGGAATAATAGTAAACATATAAAATATATGTATATAAAGCACTTTTTATTTATAGTACGAAATAAATTAAATACATTATATATTTCTTTAACTTAGAAGTTGGTTATATGAATAAAAAAAAAAAAAAAAAAGCCATATAAGTAAAAACCTAAAATGAAAAGGTTAATTACGTATGAAAAATTAAATAAACTCAAAATTTAGAACAGTTATAACAATGGTGTCTGTTAATTCCATTCATAAAAGAAATGCATAATATTTTATTATTTTAATTTAATTGTGTTTCATATTTTTGCACTTAAATAGTTAATGTTCTATGTCTAATTTTTTTTTTTTGAAAATTATATCTTATTAGTGTATTTATTTTCATATATTGCAATATAATTCTGCTATTAGTTGGACATCTGACTTAACTAAATTTTTTTTTTTTTTTAATTTTAAATTTATAATTAAGCATGTGATCATTTCTAATCTTATATAAAATTTCATAAGTATAAATATCTCATTAAAGTAATTTTTTATCTATATAATTTTTCAAGTGTACTTGTGTATAAAGTATATAATTTTTTTACCATAATAATGCTTCAGCTGCGCGAGCTCATTATATAATTATATTATACACAAAATTACACCTAATTTATTGATAATACGTATAATCATTTTTTCATTAAAGTTTAAACATTAATGTTTAATCATAATAATGATTATGCGCCCTTTTCATAATGCTATGGTAAAATGTATATATATATATATTATAAAATTTGTATTATTTTATTTGAATATAAACTGATTAGATATTATATACTTGATCATTATTATCATAATGAACTTTAATGCATATACATTTTCTAATTCATCTTTTTATTAATGTTATATATCTTAATCGGTAATATGGCATTAAATTAAAATATTTATTTTTTTTTCAGCAGAACTTGTTACATTATCTAATATTTTACTTCCTTTTTTTTTTTTTTTTTGATTATTCTGAATATTCCTCTTAAAACGTTTTTCTTTTTGTAACCGTTTTCAATACAAATTAATATCATTTAATTTTCTTTATTTTTTTAAAAAAATAAAAAAAATAAGAAAGTGTAATTATTACTTTTTTTTCCCATTTCTCAGTATATATTATAACTTAATACTGCAGATTAACGAAAATGAAAAAAACTTACGGTATTTTATATATAAAAGAATGTGTTAGTGGAAGAAGGTTAAAAAGCAGCAGTGGACCTAGATGCCCAATATTACGAACATAATAAATAGTGCACGAATTGGAGTAATATGAAAATGCCACGTGATAATACCATTTTTTATTTTTATGTTGAAAAAATTCGATAAATACGGATAAAGGATTCACAGAGAAGTTAAACTATTGATAAAAATTGTACAATATATAAAAAATTCATATAAACTTAAAAATATAAGAGCATAAAAAATGTGGAAAAATGGATAAACCTTTCTTTTTTTTAATTAATGAAAAGCATTCCTTTGTTATAATTAAGGGGTAAATAATAAACACTGGAATTTGAAGCTTATGAAAAATGAAACTTTAAATTAGAAAGAAAATCCAGATGAAACATATGGATGTTTTAGCTAAAATAAAATATATAAACCTTCATAAAAATTTCCTATATTTAATAACTAAAGTTAGTATATTTAAAGGGTTCAGGATTCAAGCTTTAAAAGTTTATGTGTTAGTTTTAAGGTTGATATATTTTGCATCGCATCTTTACATTTAATGGAAAAAAAAAAATATAACGATTGTGAGAAAAATCATAAAATATATGTTAAATAGCTATTTTGGTGAATATATACTACAAATAAATAATTTTTCGATGTATTATAATGTGTTAATGATAAATTAAAAAGTTTTTAAAACAATTAAAATTATAAATTATACTAAAATTTTTATAAATAGAATTACATATCTGTTTAGTATATATTAAAATAAATTCATAATTAGTATTAAAAAAAGGTAATATATTAATGCTATCCAAAAATTATTTAAATAAAAAATGAAGATATCACATAAAAAAACAAAACACATAACTTATATAATTTTTTTAAAATAAGTCATTTATAGTTGTTATTTCGATAGCTGTGTTATATATCATTAGTAAATGCATTTAGAATATCTGATGTACTTATTATATAAATGTGAGTATAACGTCACTGTTATTTCTAAGAAATGAAATATAAACTTTACAATGTTCAAGCCAAAGTAAAATAAAAATAATTATATCAATTAAAATTATGTAAAGAAACTATGAAGTTTATATATATAAACACATAAATCAATTAAAAATGGTCTTCAAATAAAGTAAATGTCCAATAGAAAGTGCGTAAATTTAAATTTGAAGATGTACATATATATAATGAAGAAACATTACATATTTTAGGAGAAATAATAAGTATTTATTCTAAAAACTATATGTTTTTAAAAGATTGAGAAAATTGAAGAAACATTTTACAATTCATAAATAGTTTAATGTTTATATTATTAACATTTATTGCTATAATTCTAAAATATATCAAGTTTTAGGATTTATTGCTTTAATTTATTTCAGTCATATTACTATGTTGTACACACACGATATACTGTCTTGTCTAATATGGCATTTTCTTTTTTTTTTTTTGTTTCAAAATAAATTGTTATAAAAGATGAAATTTACATTATTTCATTAAACCTTTTATTTTTTTTTGTTTATGTAAAATAAAATAACTATAATAATCATAATAAAAATAATAAATATACGAAAATTTTGATTAAGTTCATAATTATATAGAATGAATACAAAGACTAAAAGCATAATTAGAGTTAACCATTTTAAAACCAAGGTGTGTTTTTGAATAAATGTCTAGTTTTTACTCCTTTTTATTAATTTTTTACTAAATTTTTACTAGTAGCACTTTTATTACTTTCATGAGATTGTATTTTTATTTTTTTACATGTACACATACTACATTTATGTATTCAAAAAATGACTAAACCTTTTATCTTTGAAGAATTTTATTATAATATTTCTTAGAGATAATTAATTTTTCTAATTTTTCAATTTCTTTTGCAATTTACATTTCATATTCTGTTAATTTATTGTGAAAATATTCCTTTATTCTTTCAGCTTCTAATGCAAAATACTAAATTATTATTTTCTAATGACTTCATAAATTCTTTAAATTGCCTTTTCTTTCAAAGTTATATTTCCAGACGTACTACGGAACCTGAGTATAATTCTAAAAATTATAAATATTTATTTATATTTATATTTATATTTATATTTATATTTATATTTATATTTATATTTATATTTATATTTATATTTATATTTATATATATATATAGGTTATAAATTTCAAAGAATTTTTATTTCGATATTAGTAAAGCTGTAATAAAAAAAAATTTATTATAAAAGATAACCATAATATAGAAAGTTTACATAAGTTTCTTCATTTATTGCTTTTTATTTTTTATATTATATAACTAAAACGATGTGTCATCAAAAATTAGAAGACTACACATAAAGTATTCATAAAAAGCAAAGAAAAATTCTTTCTTTGGTGTCACATGTTTTTGCGGGTTCATTTTATTCTATTCCAAAAAATTTAATAATTTTTGTTTTCTTCATTTTAAATGAACAAATAATGCCCATGCAATAACTTTTTTCAGGAGAAATTTATATTTTAAAACAAGAAGTTTTAAAAAATATGAATAAACGCTGTAGTACACTTGTGAAAATATTTTTTATGTTACTTAAAACGGAAAAAAAAAATTTTTTTAAGTATTATTTATATTTTAATTTATATATTATAATTCTAGATATTAACATCAGTGTTTCTATACATATACTTCAAGTAAGAGATACTAAAGTACGTTCTTTTTTATATATAAATCAAAACATATTATATTTATTTGTTCATTTTTCTCATTTGTCACAATTCAGAAAAATAGTTATATTAAGAATAAAATATGGAATAACAATAATTTCTGGATGAAAAATAATTTGTTGCAAAAATATTCCAATACTATATTTAACTTTTTTATTTATAAAAATAAATAGTTAATTATTACTTTAAAATATGGTAAGCGAAAAAAGAAATATCAATAGAACAAAACTATATACTGATATAGGTAAACCAATTAAATGTTTGCATGTATTCTAATAATTTAATAAATATTTGCAACTCCTGTTTTTTTAGAACAAATATGGTTGAGTTGTAAATGATGATTTTATATAATGAATTATAATAATAATTTTTGGTGCATATGTACTTTTGTTTTTTTTAAACCATTGTTCTGTATTTGTTCTTTTATAATAAAAGTATAATTATTTACTCTTTTTTTTTTTTAATGAATGAATAAATCATTATAACTAATTTAAGTAATTGGCAAAAAAAAAAATATTAAATTTTAATTTTTTAAGAATTCCTTATACATTCATAAATCATAAAATATTACTGTTATTTATTTTTTTAAATATTTTTGATAAATTAGTTAAAATAAAGCGTGTAAAAAATACCAAGTTTTATCTCCACTGCATTAATAAAAAAAAAAAAAAACTAATATATATATATATATATATATATATATATATATATATATATATATATATAAGGTGTTGTTTATGTTGTAATTAACTTGTAGCAATGTTATAAACTATTTTTTAAAATGTTCATAACAGGTAGTTCATCGTTTATTTTTTTTAAAATAAAAAAAAAGTATATATATATTTTGTAGCAATTCTTAATAGTAAAATTAAATAAAATATTTTTACATTTGCATTATTAATTAATTTTTATGATTTAATTAGAATAATTCATTCTTGTATCTTAATTAAAAATTGTTTTCTGTCTTAATAATGTATATATCAAATATGGAACGTTGTAATGTAAGAATTTTTGCTTTATCAAGAAAAAAATCCTTTGCTGTTAATGAACGGAATATTAACTATTATTTTACAAATTCTTTAGAAGGGACAAATAAAAAATCTAACAAAGGAAGTATCAAAAATTTTGTATTTTCAAGATTTACAAATGTACTCTTTCTTGTACTATTGTTTTTTTTAATGAAAGTTAGACTAAACACAATTTCATCAGTACAAACACATTACTTTCTTTTCATTAATCCTCATCCTTTTTTTTTTTTTTTTCTAAATAAAGCTTAAAAATTGCATTAACCTTTTTTCCCTAATTTTATATAATGACACTTTTACAGAACAATTCTGTGTATAAAGGTACTATAATATCACAAATTCAGTACAGTAATAGGTACGTAAGAAACTTAGCTGTATCATTTAATGAACAAGCTAATCAAAGTAATCTAAGTTGCAAAGATTCTAATCGTAATGTGACTGATAATTCATTATCAACAGAACACAATTATAACAGTGGTAACAAGACAAATGTATTAGACTTATTTCAAACAGTAGATATACCTGGTGATAGCTGGATTACACATAATAATCAAATGGAAAATTTTTCTAAAGGTTCATTGAACACATATAATAATCAGATGGGGAATTTTTCTAATGGTGCAATGAACACATATAATAATCAGATGGGAAATTTTTCTAATGGTGCAATGAACACATATAATAATCAGATGGGAAATTTTTCTAATGGTACAATGAACACATATAATAATCAGATGGGAAATTTTTCTAATGGTGCAATGAACACATATAATAATCAGATGGGAAATTTTTCTAACGGTGCAATGAACACATATAATAATCAGATGGGAAATTTTTCGAACGGTGCAATGAACACATATAATAATCAGATGGGAAATTTTTCTAACGGTGCAATGAACACATATAATAATCAGATGGGAAATTTTTCTAATAGTGTAATGAACACATATAATAATCAAAAAGACAGTTCTTCTGAAGATGCATCATATACGAGTAATAATAAAAAGAAATATTCTAACAGCCTTTACAAGACAAGTGAAAATAGAAATCCTAAGGGGTCAAAATACTACGAAAAACTATCTGAAAAGGAATTACAAAAAGAAATAGAAAATTTAAGTGAATATGTTCATATTAGGGATATGTTTAACATATATAATAGATTGGTCTCTATTGAAAAAGATAAATTTCATAATATGCTGAAAGATTTGAGTAATTATTGGGAAGATCTAGCAAGAACTATTAATTTGATGGGAAATTATAAGACCAGAATATGGCTCAAGGTCTATAGGGACATGTTATATGAATTATATAATACTGAACAACAGTCATTTCAGATATTAACTTTATCAATAGAAGATGAAAAATTTTTATCGTTCATGTTTACTGAAACTATAAATTCAATTAAATCTTTATGGGAATCATTTACAAATAATACGGAATGCCACTGGAAAGAATATCTAAGTAAAAATGCTAGCTATTAATCTAATTAAAGTTCCAGCTGCATCTAAAAACAAAAAAAATTACATACTATTATTTTTATATTACTAAAAGAAAATTCATATACATATATTATATATTGGTTATAGATATCTGTGCTGACAGATCATAATAATTTCTCAATAACATAATAAAATTACTTAAATATTAACATATATTAAGTATTATATATTTATTGGGTCGAAGGTTTTATTTTTTTTACTTAAAAATATATGAAGAATTTATATATTCATTGAGATCTCTAGTTCCTTTTGTTTATAATTTATATTACATTTATATAAATGAAAAAAACGAAATTGAATGTGATTTTTTATTTTATTTTTTATGAATTGGAAAAATTGAATATAAAAAAGTATTTACAGTCCCATTTTTTCTATTTTCATTATCATGGAAAAATTCTGTTAAAAATGTATCACATGTATATATATATATATATATATATATATATATATATAGGTATGGATAAATGTTTAAATATTTCTAATTTTCTATTTAAATTTAACTATAAGCTTCATATCATATATGTGTTTATTTTTAATTCGTATATCACATTTATGTACCCAACAATGTTGATAACTCATTTCGTTAGTTAATATATAAACTTCTTAGCTTATATGTATGATGATTTTGTACATCACAGCTAATATATATCATAATGTGAAAAATAAACTATTGTGGGAATCATAATAAGAAAATTAAGGTATAATTTATTTTTACAACTCTAAAATACATTATATATATAGTTATTAAATTATTAGGTAGAAAACACATCATGCCTTTGTTCTGATGAATTGCAATTTAAATAATTTAGTTCACTTAATAAATAGACAAAAGTAAAATATTCTATAATAAATAGTCGTAAACATTTATAAGTGACTCTAAAAATATAATAAAAACTTTATAAAAAAATGAGTAACAGGTTAAAGGACAAAAAAGTACAGGTTGTATTGTGTGCAATGATAGACTCACACAGTTATAATATAAACTGTTCATATATATTCTTCATTATTCGATCTTAAAATTAGTGTCTTATGTATATTTGCTTTTAACTAATATTTATATATTTTCCTTTGTATCAAATTTTCTAAACTCTTATAATTAATAACGGTTCATAACATAAATTGTTAAGATTGGAGTAAAATGAAATAAAAATAATAGAGTGCACTTTGAAGTAGTATAATTATGTATACATATAATTCCATCCATGTAAAAGTTTATTATGTCAACTTAAAAACAAAAAAAAATGATCAAGTAAAAAAAAAGTTAAAGTAATAATATTAAAATTCACGAATTCGTAAGTTTAGTTTTTTTTTTCTTTTTTTTTTAAAGCTAGGTATTTTAAAAAAATGCTATTATATTGTAAGTATATTATCAATTTATAATAAAACAGTGAATCTTTAAATTATTCGCTTAGATATAAAAACAACAGAAATGGCTAATATTTTTATTATTTAAATTGATTCAACATGAAAGTAATAAAAATAAACATATTATATTATTTACATGAATTTCTGTTATGGTATACTATGTTTATAAAATTAATTATCATACAAGCCTTTGTTAACATAAATATTTACAACAATTCTTTAATAAATACTGCAACTACATATAATTCCAATATAAAAAAAATATTCGCATATCATTTTTAAATAGATGAATATTGTCATTACTAAAATTGTAACAATTAACATTTTGTAGTTCATTGTAAAATAAAAATTTAAATTAATGATATTCTCCTGCTTTCCCATTTTCCTTGTATTTTTGTTTTTTTTATTTATTAAAATATATTATAATTTACATTAACTATATAATTTATTTTTACTTAGCTGTAATGTTTACATTCATCATTTTATATTTATTTATTGCACAGTAATATCATATCTTCGTCAATAAATTTATTAACCGTCCTATTGTATTTCCTTCTAAACCATTTATATATTTCTTATATTTATGCGTATTAACTTTAACTATTTTATGTTATTTTTAAAGGTTAAAAAATAATTAATATATATATTATAAAACTAGTAAATAGAATTTAGCGTCACTAATAAATACTCAACTTTATATATATCTATTACAATTCAAGACACTGGAATTATATATGAATGAAGAACTATATATAAAAATAAGTATGTTACTTTTTAAAAGAACTTTTTATATTTTAGATTTTCAAAATAATTACAACAAAACTATTTTAATAATTTACGAGAAAATATACTAATAATTGATAAGTTTTTTTTTCAATTTGCAAATATATTATTTTTTATTTTTTGACTTCCATAACTCATATTTTCATTTATCGTACATTCTTCCATGTGTTCTTTTTTGAATTTATTTTTTAAATTTAATGTTCCTATGCAAATTAATTATATCAAAGTCCTTTTTCCCTATTATTTTTAACAAATTTTTGTTCAATAGCTTTAGTTATTAAGATTTAAATTATTAGGATATATTTTATTAGTATATAACATCCATTATATTATTGCACATTTTATATTTAAAATTTTGAGTTATTAAGAGATAATTTTTTTATTATTATTTATGAACTAATAACACTAGATTCATTTTAGTGTTACCGAATTTATTACGATATTTTGGCTTTTTTCATCATTTTTATTTAGGTAAAATTCCTAAAATTCTGAATAAATGTATTTGCTTTATCACTTATTATTTTTAATCTGCTTATTATTTCTTTTTTTTTAATCGGAAATAAAATTCATATTGATGTACAAAAATATATTCATACTACAAATAATCCTAACCATGTAAACTGCTTTCGAGTTATTTAATTAATTTAAAAATGTAATATTGAATTATTACACTATATAAAAATTTTGACTTTCATTTAATTACTTATGCATTATTTTAAATTTTATAATGTAAAATAATTCGTTAATTATATAAAAATGGTAATTTTAACTAAAATAGTATGTTAAGGGAAAATTAAAGATTGGTTTCGTTTAAATTTAACAGTAGGAACAAAAGTAGTTTCTATTTTACATTCTATGTGAAGTCATCAAATGAAATTAAAAAATCGAACTATAAAACCATTAAAAAATTAAATAAAACAATAATTTAACTTGATAATATAATTCCTCTAAGAGTTAATCAAAAAAGGATTATTAATAATTTTCTGGAATGTACACATTTAATTTATTTTACCATATAAAATTACCCATTAGAAAAAAATATATCAAAAACTAACAATGTATTATAGTGATTTTTACTAAAATGAAAAAAACTTAATATTTTATATATATATTTTTTTTTTTATATTAATATTAAATGTAATTTCCATTTTATAAAAAGAATTTTAATTAAAAATTAAGTTTATCTATAAAGGTTTTTTAATTATAATTATGTTCGAAAAAAAATAAATTATAATCTTAAAAAAAAATGTATTTATTTTAAACTTTATTGTATTCATTTTCATTGAGCAAATCGAAAAAATAATATGTATTATGTTTATGTCGAAAATTAAAGAGTTCTTATAATATAAAGATTAGGTAAAAATGAAAAAGGAAAATAATAAACTTTTATAAATTATTCATATTATAAAAACACTCTTAAAATAATTTTTTTTTTATTGAAAATTTTACTTTCTTCATTGTGATAATTTTTAATAATGGATAATTTTACACATATAAAAATACTTAAAGCATTAATATTATAATTTATAATTAATGCATAATTTATAATTTTATTTCTTCAGATATGCAAAAAATATTTGATAGTTTTTTAACCACCATACATATTAAATTATGCTTATACATTTGATTTTATTTTACATTTATTATATTGTTGCCTATATTTTGTTCAATAACATGTAATCATTTTTGTAACAAAATAAAAGTAAAATGTTTTTAGTGAAAAGATTTTTAAGTGAAATTATTACTTTAGGTTACTCCTATTTTTTTTTATTATACCTATATATTAAAATATTATCTTTGAAGTATCGTTTAAGATTGGATAGTATGCCTGAACTTTTAAAAAATTTATTAAAAAATAAGTTAAAAAAAAGATAATTTTTTATCTTGAGAAATTTTAAATTTACAGATTTCAAAGCACTATGGATTAAAAGAAATAAATTATTAAATGTATATTATTTCTATCCCATATTTATATAATTTAAAATTGAATATATAAATTAAGTGCATATTCCACGTTGCACATATTATTAAAATCCGCGCATTAATATATATATATATATATATTTTTCGCTATTAAACATTATTATCTCGTTTCCTAATTAGAGTTCGTATAGCATAGCAAAATAAATTCTAATTTATTCTCATTTCTTCTTTTTGCTTCTTTTTTATATTATTTAATTTTTTTTTATTGTATATTTTCTATTTACTTGTTT
Organism: Plasmodium malariae; assembly: GCF_900090045.1. Taxonomy (NCBI): domain Eukaryota; phylum Apicomplexa; class Aconoidasida; order Haemosporida; family Plasmodiidae; genus Plasmodium; species Plasmodium malariae. Next base: position 1,054,266 of record NC_041778.1, on the reverse strand, counting down.
TCCGAATTTTTATGTAAAACATATTATTAGGATAAATTACAAATATGTTCAATAAATTTTTTTACTTTTTTTTCATAATTGATATATAAAACGAATCTGAATTGCAATAATAAATATATAATTTATTCTCAAGTAAATAAATATATAATTTATTTTCAAGTAGTTTTTATCCTTTTGCATTTTATTATATATGTATGTATATATTATATTCATTCAATTCGTTAAATTTATAATTTTTTTCTATACTTTAAAAGAAATCAAAAATTTCACATAAATTATTAAGTTTAAAATATTACTTTGTTTTACGCAAATAATTCTTATCATTCTAAAAATATTATTTGACGAAAATGGTTATATTAAAGAGGAATAACACAACAGAGAAAATAAATAATTTTCTCTGTTTCATAAAAGTATCAATTTTCTTTCTTTTAATTTGGATGTTAAATTGTTTGAATTGTGTAAGTTGATATAAGATATATATATATATATTATATGTACCTTCTTACTATCACGCCTTGTGAATTTCTTACAGTTATTGCTTTAACAAGAAAATATGAATTTCGTTTTTAATTTTATAAAATTTTATGCAATTTTTAGGAAAAATGTGGTGATAATTGCTATAATAAATATGGACTTCAAAAAGTATTCGTCTCACGAACTCATAGGTCATTAGCAGTATTGAAGATTACAACAAAAAAACCCTATTTAAAAGGCCGTCTTATAGTAAAAGAAAAAATTTATTGTGGATTTAAAGAATATGAAGAAAATTACGAAATGAAACATTACAAATTAAAGGAAAATGCAGAAGATGGAAATAAAAACTGTGATGAAAAATATGAAGCAACAAATTATACATTTAAAGAAAAATGCCCCTACGAAATAGATATATGTTCAGGTTCTCCTGGACCGGATATATATGAATTAAGAAAAAGATTCCCCATTGTTGGACAAGAACCGTACGAAGATGAAGTTGATTACATAGTATATAATGAAACGTATGATCTAGAAAATGGAGAAAATATACCTACGAAAAAGACCACAGAGTATCTTAATCTGCAACAAAATGAAAAAGATTCTGAACCTGCTCCAGTCCCTGCTATAGAAAAGAAATATACACAAGTTCCTGGCCAAGAAAAAAAAGATCAAGAGGATAATCCTCCTAATGTACGAAAAGAGAAAAAGAAAAATCGAAAAAACAAGAAAGAACAAAACTCTTCAAAAGAAAATTATCCTAATAAAACAGAAGATCATGATCAAAATATATATTAAAAAGCTAAATCATTACAACAAAATTAGTGTAGCTAATAAGAAATGAGATAATAACAAGAGAATTAAGAGTAGTTAAAAAACAAATAACGTGAAATCAGAATTTAAATAATTTAAAAATCAACGAATAATGAACTATTAAAAAACAAACAAGAAATAGATGTGATATTGTTATTTCTTTAGTAATTTTTTAGATAAGAGAAATTAACTATTAAAAATTTACAGAATCAAATGATGGATAATGTGTAAAAAACGAAATATGAAAGAAAAATTAAATTTCTTGAAAAAGTAAAAATAATAGACAAAATAAAAAATACCATAAAATACAAACGACAGATAATATACAACTAAAATTAACAACTGAAAAAGAAAAAAAAAAGGATACTAAAATATATATATTTTTTTATAGGACTTTACATTTTTCCTTTTAGCCGTATCAGTAGTTACCACATTTTTAACTACGATATGATTATAAAATGTATTCATTTTATCAAGATCTTGTGCGTTTGTCTGAATAATACGTTAATTATTTAATCATGGACAAACATAGAACTTATAAAGTAGGATATAAATCATTTAAATATTAGCTATAATTAAGGTTTTACCTTAAAAAAAAAAAAATTTACATCGTGCTCTAGTAATTTATAACTATCCAGCATAATATCAGAAACTATAAAAAAATATTTATCATGAATTTTTGAATTTAATTTTAAAAAGTTTACTTTTAAGAGATTAGTAGAGAATAGTAAAAATATAAAAATTTTATCATTTTATAATAAGAGTGTTTTTTTTTTTTCTTTTTTTTTGCGTTAACTATATATTCATTATAATGCTATAATTGCATTATATATATATATATATATATATATATATATATACGCATTTTTCCTTGTTGATTTATTTGTACGAACTATTTTGGTGTAGAGTTTTTATGCAAGTATATTTATAGAAGAGATTATATATATTTTTATTCGAAAACACATGTATACAATACTTTATTAAGATTATTGTTAACGTAATTACATAACAGTGGTAACTCCAAATTTATTAAAAAAAATACACAGATTTTCTGAGTTCTAAAAATCTCACATGTACTTAATTTTAAATTAAAAAAATGTCTTACTTTTTTTAATTAAATCGAAATAAGAACTACATTTACATTAAATAAGGATATACAATAAATGTACCCTCTAGTTTATTTTTTTCTTTTTATATATAAATATGTTTATATTTAAATAAGTAGATTTTTCCTATTAACTTTCCTTTCCATTAGAGTTATAAAAAGGTTCTCATACAGCTGTTTCTTAAATGTTAATATATAATATGAAAATAACAATATATATATTAATAAAATTTTAAACTAACAATATATGCTATATATAAAATACTTTTTTTATTTTCACATAATCTTTTTCAATTTTATATTTATACATAAAGTATCCTCAGTTTTTTAAATTAAAGAGTTAATTGTATCCGACAAAAATATTATATATATTATTTGTGGAATATTTAAAGATAAATTTTCTATCAAAAGTTTTGAAAAACTAATTAAATACATTATAAATTTAATATAGATATGTTATATTTTTATTCTATTACAAACATAAATTATAAATAGGTGAATGGATGGACAAACATTTTTATTTGTTTTTAAGTTTTTAGTGTATATATTTCATTTTTATCTTGTAATGAAAACAACATTAGTGGAGAGTGTGAAACAATTATACTCTTATGAATTTAATTTAAATAAAAAGTAATGGAACTAAATTTAAAATGTATTTATTTGTCCCCTCCCACGACCAACTTAATATCATTTAGGATATATATTAATTACCTCAATTGTGTCATCCTACATATTAGCGTACATACCTATTAAAGTACATGAAACAAAAGAGTTTTAAAAATATAGAAAAAAGGGTTAATTCTTAAAATTAAAAAAAAGAGAAATTTATATTATTTTTAAGTAAATTAATCTTAATTTTTTTAATAATTTTGAAATTAGAAAAAAAAAATTTCTTACGTCTAAAGGTGAATTGTTTTATATGGAATTACTCCTAAGTAATTTCATAGATTCGAATATTAGCTTAAGTTACAGTATTAAACGAAAGGAAGATTTAGATTTTAGTTGAAATTTAAGAAAAAAGAAGAGATGAAGATTTTTCAAATATTTCTTTTTCAGTTATAATACTTAATATGGATAAGCTTATTAGATTTCCTTTTCTATAAAAATTAATAAATCAAAACACTTGAAACTAACTTTTCCTATATTTATCACAATTACATATGTATATATTTTTTATCAGTTATTTGTTAAGTAAAATGAATTCTTTTTTTTTTTCTTTAATAAGAATTTACATTATAATTATTATTATATAAAAAGTTAGTAATATATATGTCAAATAAAAATTTTTAATTGTAATGACTTAGCTAAATATATAATCTTAGGAAAAGGAATAAAAGATATCTTCGTATAGAATGTTTACTCATAAAATTTTCATAGATCGAGATAGAATAATGATGTTTTTGTTAATTTTTCCTATTATAGAAAAGGTGTATATTATAAATACGAATTTTTTTTTTTACAGTAATAACAATATATCGATATATGGGGACTCATTTTTAATGATAAAATATTCAGATATATTGAAAATCTTTAGTAGAAAAGACAATAATATAATAATATCGTTATATTACTTTTTCACGGAATATTAAGAATTTCCTAAAAGCAAAATAATTGTAAATTAGATTCTTATTAAATAACATTAGAAAAACAATTTTAAGAGTAACTAAGCGAGCAATTTAAAAAATTTAATAATTGGATTTATTAATAATATGTAGTTTGCTAACTCCATTAAATTGAATTAAAGTTCATTTCTAACTAATTAAAGGCTTATAATAATTTAAAACACATTAAGAACAGAGCTACTTAATTTTGCTTCAGTTTTTTTTTTTTTTTTTTTTTTTTTTTATGAAAAAATTTATTTTATTTGTAATTTAAATTATACATAATTACTTCATAAATTATTTGTAATATCTTTATTAATATTTTAATAACTAAAAAATAAATAGTGTTGTACAAAAAAAAATATATTATATATATATGTGTTCTCTTACTAATGTGTCTTTTTGTAATAATATATTTTTTCACTATTTTTACTCTCTTAAATTGCTACAATATATAACTGCTTTGTACTCCAAAAATTTTAATTAATAAAATAGGTAGTTATATTGTATTTATATAATATTATATATTAATTCTTCTTATGTTTTTCCTTTTCTTTTGCTAAGTGTAATATAAATTTATCTTAAAGTTCATTTTATATAGAATAATTCACATTTTAAAACCTACTAATCAGAAAAATCAGAGTATAGCATGCAGATAACATATTGTAAAAAGCACGAAATTGTTTTATTATTTTGTATTTTCTCTTTTTAATACAATTAATACATAAAGATTTATTTAAAAAAAAAAACAGTTATGCTAAAAAACAGGATGGGGTAGAGAATACATGTTTCTTCAATAATTTAAAAACTTAATAATATTATGTGCTTTAATGTATATATACCAAAAATGTATACGAATAACAAACATATGAAAGCAATTATTAGATATTATAAATAATAGGTTAACAGGATGAAAATAATTGCACTTTTAATTCATTTTTATTATTGTTCATGAAAACAAAATGCATTAGCATATTTAACACTTTTGTACATTATTATTATTCCACATACTTTTATTATCATTTAATATAATATTAAGCATAAAATATTTTTATAAAAAAATTACAAAACTTTTTAAATGACTTTTTTCCTCCTTTTATTCATCTATTTCATTTTATCAAATACAACATAATGAAAAAGTATAACATATCTGGTTTAATTTCTTTTAATATATATATAATTATTATTTTTAAAACTTCTAATATTAATAATCTTTACAACATATTCCACAGTAAAGACAAAAGTAATTTATGTTTAAAATTCATATTTCATTTTTAAAAATCTAGAACATATTCACTGTATTATTGTAAAAAGAAAACAGATTAACTTTGGTAAGGAAAGTAATATTATTAATTGCTAGTTTCGAATTTATTATTATTGTATACCGTTAAAATAATTATAAAAAGGTATCCATTGCACTTCCGTGCTATAACAGAATTTATATAAAACTCAATTGTGGAGTAACAAAATCTTTTTTCATAAATCTTTTAATTTTTAATGAGGCTCTTTTTAATAGTAAAATATTAAGTAAAATAAATATATATTGATAAAAAAAAAAAAAAGTTTTATGAGTTCCTATTTATTTAATCGTAAATATATAATACATATTTTCTATTAATTAAAAATAAATAACAAAATTTTTAAATATCATATATATATTCAAGTACACATTTAATTACATAACACAAAATTAGCTGATATTTTCCTTTTCAAATATGCATTAAATAATTTAAAATGTTATTATGTAAAAAAAAAAAAATAATAACTTCATAAATTTAGTATTACACTTATAATTTTACAGACTAATATATATAAATACATATATATAATTATACATGTACAAATTAAACCTTTAAGAATTATACTTCAAATAACCGAATTCCATATAATTAATTTAACAAATTTTACAAACTAGAAATACTGATGATTTAATAACATATATATAATATACATGGACTTATCACAGTCTTGTATTCAAATAATATATTATTCATATAAAAAGAAAAAAAAAGTTATCAAAATATCATTAAAAAAAAATTTCTTTAAAATTTTAATCAACTAGCTGCTAATAATTTCTTATGTATATTTTAAAATATATGAAATGTTTAAAACGTTTTAATCGTATTTGCACAATTATCCCTATTCACAATATATGACTTTGTTTAAAAGCCTATGATAAAATTATAAGACTCACAAATATAGATAATAATACAAAATTTGAAAAACAAACTACACTAAACATATTATGTGGGTTGTTTGCAAATATATGAAACTCAATAAAATAAATGATATTTTTTGTATTTGCATGATTTCGCATTCAAATAATTCCTTTTGGTAACTTAATTTTTTTCATTTCTTCCTCTTACATATTTTTACATATTATCTCTTCCAATTTCAATACTTTAAATATTCCTACTTTTAGTTACTTATTTTCAATTTTTCGCATATGTAACTTTATTTCCTTCATATATTTTGATTCTACATAATATCATCCAGTTACAAAACACCCTTGTAAAAAGTTTTATATAAATATTTCTCATCCATAAACAAAATTTTATAACAATTTATTAATATTTTTCATATTAATCTTTATTCTTCATTGGCTTTATTTTAATCTATCTCCCCAATCTTGCTGTTTCATTCATTATAAATACAACCTATCTACATAATAATCATTATAATTCGCGATTCGTTGAGTATGTAACATTTTCTTTCTACCCTTTTTTTCTCATTTGTTAATTCATGTTTCTCTTCTAAATTATTTGATATCGTTTCTAAGTCTGATTTTGCTCTTATCATCTCTCCTTTTTCTATTTAACTCAAAAAACAAATGCCTTTTTTACACTTCATTTTATATGTTTTCTCAACTTTTTTGTCATATTCTACCATTATATAATACAATATTTGCTTTTCCATATACAAGGTAAATTTTATCATCTCATTTTTATTAATATTTTTCATAATAATCTTAATTAAAACATATATATATTTTTTGGAGTTTCGCCTTTTTAAGATGTAGTTTTCATAGCTGCATAATTATAATTTCATGAACCATTTGGTGTTATATCACCTGCACTATATTGTACAGATGAACATTTACACCTCCATATTGTATGTGGAGCCAAATCACCATATGGTGTCCTACCCTTAAACAGGGATAATCCATATCGTGATTCATCTTCTTCTTTAACCCCTATAACGTTCTCCTTTTTCTCATTTAGGAATTTATCCATTGGATACCTATTTAGTGAATCACCTTCTTCATTAACATTTTTTTCTGTTGAATACTTGTATGTTGTTGTACTATTTCCTACATTCTTATCTTTCAATTTTATATATTTGTTCCTCCACGTTGTATATATTTCATTTTCTATATCATCATGTTCACCTAACTCAGTAGTGTACTTCAACAATACTTTCTCACTTGGTGTTTTATAATTCATTATATCCGTTTCTTCTACATTATGAATCTCGTGTGTTGATTGAGTTTTATGTGTTTCCTTGGTAGAGATCTTGTGTTTTGACATAGATTCATCTGATTCATATGTCTTCTTATGGGATTTTTGTACAATGGAAATATCAGATGTTGGAGTAACTTTTGGGGTTTCGTCTTCCCCCTTTACAGTTTCTTCTTCGGTGCAGACTTCGGGTGTTTCGTCTTTCTCCTTTTCGGTTTCTTCTATAGTTGTCATCTCAGTTGTTGACATATATTTTTCTTTTCTATCAATTTTATCAACTTTTTTCTTTCTGAAAAAACTCTTAAATTTTGAATGATTTTCAGATGTTTCCCCTGCCATCTTATCAGTTTCTTCTAAAGTTGAAATCTCGGGTGTTGGAGTAATTTCTGGTGTTTCGATTATTATCTTATCGGCTTCTTCAACAGTGGAAATCTCGGGTATTGGAGTAATTTCTGGTGTTTCATCTTTAATTTTATCAGTTTCTTCTACAACAGATATCTCAGGTGTTGGTGTAATTTCTGGTGTTTCCACTGTTATTTTTTCGGTTTCTTCTACAGTTGTTATTTGAGTTGTTGACTTCTCTTTTTGTTTCTTATCTTTCTTAACGCCTTTTTTCTTTTTGAAAAAGCCCGAAAATACTGACTTACCTTCAGATGTTTTTTCTGTAGCTTTATCGGCTTCTTCTACAGTGGAAATCTCGGTTGCTGGCGCAATTTCTGGTGTTTCATCTTTAATTTTATCAGTTTCTTCTACAACAGATATCTCAGGTGTTGGTGTAATTTCTGGTGTTTCCACTGTTATTTTTTCGGTTTCTTCTACAGATGTTATTTGAGTTGTTGACTTCTCTTTTCTTTTTTTTTTATCTACCTTATCTGTTTTTTTATCTTCCTTATCTGTTTTTTTAACTTCCTTATCTGTTTTTTTATCTTGCTTATCTTTTTTTTTATAGTATTCCTGTTTAGCTTTGTCCTTGCTCTTTGACTTGGTTTCCGGAGTTCCGTCTGTCACTTTATCGGTTTCTTCAACAGTGGAAATATCGGGGGGTGTTGGAGTAATTTCTGGTGTTTCATCTTTAATTTTATCAGTTTCTTCTACAACAGATATCTCAGGTGTTGGTGTAATTTCTGGTGTTTCGACTGTTATTTTTTCCGTTTCTTCTACAGTTGTTATTTGAGTTGTTGACTTCTCTTTTCTTTTTTTTTTATCTTGCTTATCTTTTTTTTTATAGTATTTCTGTTTAGCTTTGTCCTTGCTCTTTGACTTGGTTTCCGGAGTTCCGTCTGTCACCTTATCGGTTTTTTCTACAGTGGAAATCTCGGGTGTTGGTGTAATTTCTGGTGTTTGAATTATTATCTTATCGGTTTCTTCAACAGTGGAAATCTCGGGTGTTGGAGTAATTTCTGGTGTTTCGATTATTATCTTATCAGTTTCTTTTACAGTGGAAATCTCGGGTGTTGGAGTAATTTCTGGTGTTTCATCTTTAATTTTATCAGTTTCTTCTACAACAGATATCTCAGGTGTTGGTGTAATTTCTGGTGTTTCCACTGTTATTTTTTCGGTTTCTTCTACAGTTGTTATTTGAGTTGTTGACTTCTCTTTTTGTTTCTTATCTTTCTTAACACCTTTTTTCTTTTTGAAAAAGCCCGAAAATACTGACTTACTTTCAGTTGTTTCGTCTGTCGCCTTATCGGTTTCTTCAACAGTGGAAATCTCTGGTGTTGGCGTAGTTTCTGGTGTTTCATCCTTAATTTTATCAGTTTCTTCTACAACAGATATCTCAGGTGTTGGTGTAATTTCTGGTGTTTCGACTGTTATTTTTTCGGTTTCTTCTACAGTTGTTATTTCAGTTGTTGACTTCTCTTTTTGTTTCTTATCTTTCTTATCGCCTTTTTTCTTTTTGAAAAAGCCCGAAAATACTGATTTACTTTCAGATGTTTCGTCTGTAGCTTTATCGGTTTCTTCAACAGTGGAAATCTCGGGTGTTGGAGTAATTTCTGGTGTTTCGATTATTATCTTATCGGCTTCTTCAACAGTGGAAATCTCGGGTATTGGAGTAATTTCTGGTGTTTCATCTTTAATTTTATCGGTTTCTTCTACAGTAGACATCCACGGTGTCGGCTTCGTATCTAACATTTCATCTATGCTAACTAGCTCTGTCCAATGCGTACCTTTGAATACTTCATGTGTCTTATCCATATCTTCTACATTGGAAATCTCAGGTGTTGGTGTAATCTCTGGTGTTTCGTCTGTTATTTTTTCGGTTTCTTCTACAGTTGTTATTTGAGTCGTTGACTTCTTTTTCTTTGACTTCTTTTTCTGTTTCTTATCTTTCTTATGGCCTTTTTTCTTTTTAGAAAAGCAAGAAAATATTGAGGTACTTCCAGATTTTTCTTCTATATCCTTATTGGTTTCTTCTACAGTGGAAATCTCGGGTGTTGGTGTAATTTCTGGTGTTTCATCTTTAATTTTATCGGTTTCTTCTACAGTGGAAATATCGGGTATTGGAGTAATTTCTGGTTTTTCATCTTTAATTTTATCGGTTTCTTCTACAACAGATATCTCTGGTGTTGGTGTAATTTCTGATGTTTCTTCCTGAACCTTAACGGTTTCTTCTATAGTCGAAATCTCTGTTGTTGACTTCTCTTTTTTTTTTTTTTTATCTTTTTTTTTATCTTTCTTATCTTTTTTTTTATCCTTCTTATCTTTTTTCTTATCGCATTCCTGTTTAGCTTTGTTCTTGCTCTTTGACTTGGTTTCCGGAGTTCCGTCTGTCGCCTTATCGGTTTCTTCAACAGTGGAAATCTCGGGTGTTGGAGTAATTTCTGGTGTTTCGATTATTATCTTATCGGTTTCTTCTACAGTGGAAATCTCGGGTGTTGGAGTAATTTCTGGTGTTTCATCTTTAATTTTATCGGTTTCTTCTACAACAGATATCTCTGGTGTTGGTGTAATTTCTGATGTTTCTTCCTGAACCTTAACGGTTTCTTCTATAGTCGAAATCTCTGTTGTTGACTTCTCTTTTTTTTTTTTTTATCTTTTTTTTTATCTTTCTTATCTTTTTTTTTATCCTTCTTATCTTTTTTCTTATCGCATTCCTGTTTAGCTTTGTTCTTGCTCTTTGACTTGGTTTCCGGAGTTCCGTCTGTCGCCTCATCGATTTCTTCAACAGTAGAAATCTCGGGTGTTGGAGTAATTTCTGGTGTTTCGATTATTACCTTATCGGTTTCTTCTACAGTGGGTATCCACGGTGTCGGCTTCGTATCTAGCATTTCATCTAAGCCAAGTAGCTCTGGCCAAAGCGTACCTTTGAATGCTTCATATGTCTTATTCTTATCTTTTTTTGTGGTTAATTTTTTCTTACGCTTATGTTTTGGAATATCGGGAGTGCGTAAAATAATTTTTGGTTTTAAATACTTCTTATGCCTATATTGCGGCTTATGCGGGAGCAAACCGCCTTTTGGTTTTAAATTTGCACTATCATCTTCTAAATTGAAATCATCTGGTTTAAATATAGATTCTGGTAAATGATCTGGAATCTTTTCTCCCCAGTTTTTGAAGAGCCTTGACTTTGTCGTAATATTTGGTAATGCTTCATCATCCACGGTTTTTGGGTAATAAAAGCAATTGAATAATGACTTTTCAGGTTCCCTTCGGACGTATCCTGTAATAACCTCCTGGAAGGGTGCCTCGGATTTTGATTTTTTATGTTTCCTTTCTTCTTCTTTTTCCGTGGTTTCCTCTAATTCTGTTTTTCTTTGTTCATCTATATCCGCTTCGGTTTGTTCTACAATGCTAGTAGTTTCCTCGTATGTTGGAATATCTTCAGTTTGTTCTTCTTTCTCGTCGATTTTCTCTTCAGGGGTGGTGGTATCCTTTCTCTCTGATTTAAGTTTTTTTCTTTTACATTTTCTCTTTAATTTTTTTTTAGATATTCGCTTATGAGATAATTTAGTTTTGGATTTTTCACCTTTTTCATCTGGAGTAGATGACATGCTATTCCAAGTAGTAGTCCATGATTCATCTTCAGCATCATGTTCTTTTACTGAATAGTAACCGTCCATTGGTTTAGCATCTGATGTTTCCTCTCCTACTTCATCATCTGCTACATTACTAATCTTGCAAGTCTCATCAGTTTTATCTTCTTCTTCTACTTTTTTATCAGATTCTTTTAATTCATCTTCAGGTGTAATTTCTTCCTCTTTAACATGCGGTGTTGTTGTATCCTTTTCATCAACTTCTTCTACTTTTTTATCAGATTCTTTTAATTCATCTTCTGGTGTAACTTCTTCCTCTTTAATATCCGGTGTTGTTGTATCCTTTTCATCGACTTCTTCTACTTCTACGATTGTAGGGAGGTGTTCCTTATCAGAAACACATGATGTTTCATCAGTTTTATCAGTGTCTTTTAAGGCATCTTCAGATTTTTCCTCTACGGAAATACATGGTTTTTCTTCTTCATATTCTTCTACAACAGGACCTTTTCTGTCTGTGGAAACGTCTTCTGGTATATCACATGTTTGTTTTTCTTCTTCACGTTCATGTGCCTTACTAAACGATTCTAATCCATCTCTGGGAGTGTATTTTAAATCGAATTTTTCTTCTTTTTTCTCGACTTCCTCAGGTTCATCTTCTGATGTGGTTGATGATTCTTCTTTATAATATTCAGAAACTGGAAAGTTCTTTTTACCACTCATATAAGTTTCCTTTCTGCTATTTGTGCCTACTCTTAATCCAGCAGATATCTTATTACGTAATGGGAAATATTCATCTTCTTCTTCTTCTTCTACTTTTCTCCTTTTAACTTTCCTCTTCGTGGGTATGCTTCTTTTGTAAAACACACTTCTAAATTCATTCCTTGGTCCATAAATTTTTCTTTCACATTCTTCTAAAGATCCAGGTAGTATATCTACTAATGAACTCATTCTTCCATTTCTATCATTAAAAAGTGCTCCACAACGGAATCGTTTTCTTAATTCGAAAAGATTTGGCCCGGGAGTTGCACCTCCATAAGACTTATTTACTTCATAGGGACATTTTTCTTTAAATCCATAATTTGCTGCTTCATAATGTTCATCGCAATCCTTATTTCCATCTTTCTCATTTTCCGTTAATTTATAACGTTTATTTTCAAAATTCTCTTTATATTCCTTAAGTCCTCCATGCGTAATATCTTTTACTATACGAGTTCTACAAACTGGAAAATTTGAACCATTGCGTCTCCTCCTTGATGCCAATGATCTGTTAGTTCTTGAAACTAATAGTATCTGAATGTCATTCTTACAAGATTTACCACATTTTTGCTAAAAATTTTGGTAAAATTATAAAGTAGTTTTATAAAAAAAATATAATATTATGTCTTTCATATTAATGAAAACATACTAAAGGAAATATGTATGATGGCACAGAGAATTATATATATGCGTAATACATAAACTACATCTATGTATATATATATATATATACAATGAATGTATATATTATTCTTTTTTATTAGCTTACATCATTAGAACTATCTAATATCCAATTTAAAAGAAGAAACAATGATATTTTTGTGAAAAAGAGGAAAATATTTATTTTCTCTCTCTTGTTACATTTCTTTATGGTTGCCATATGGCTCTTTTACTGTGAAGTTCTTAATTTTTTTTAATTTCTTCTTTCCATGAAACAAAATAAAATACTTGAAATACTATTATTTTCTAATTCTTTTTTTGTTTTTTTTTTCTAAAAAATTAAAGAAATGGCACGTGAAATATGATAAATAACAAATAATTACATATTGTCCTCGTATCTAATTATTAGATAGAAAAAATTGTTCAAAAAAAATGAAAAAAAAAAAAGAAATTCTAACAAAATTAATTCAATCTAATTTATTATTATATAAACAAAATATATTCAAAAAATTAATAATTAAATCCAAATTAATACATATAAACAAATCATTAAAAATATAATTAAAAATGGATTTCATAATAAATTCAAAAAAAAATTCAAAAAAAATTAAAAAAAAAAAAAATTTATTTTAAAAATAACAAAAATCAAAAAAAAATTAAATAAAAACAAGACTCAGTGGAGAAGAAAATATATTACAATTTTTTAACTGTTTCGCACAATAATTAAATTTAAAAAAACAATAAATATTCATTTTTCAAATAACAAATATTATACTTTTATTAAATGTAAGAAAATCCTAATAATATAACAAACAAAAGGATATATTCAGAGAGATATGTAAGTATATATTAATTCTAATTTTTGTAAGAACTAAATAGTCCGTTACCTTTTATTTTAATTTATTTTTTACCTTATGCTACCATGAATAAAGCATAAATTATAATTTTTATATATAATTAAAATATAATTTTTGTTTCCTTTTTTTAAAATTTTGTAAATGTTCTTTTCCCACAAATTTATAGTCTTTATTTCGTTAATAACAATTTATTTAAACATTTATAATACTTTTTTATATAATTTAAAAAAAATGTACGACCAAAAATGTAGCACATGCAACATTGTTTTTTTTAAATATAATTCTTATATTAATTACGTGAGATATAGGTAATAAAAAAAAAATATAGGGAGATAACGAGAATTAACATGAGAAAATTATAAAAAAAAAAATTTCTTATGTTTTTCTATAAATAATGAATAAATTTTATAATTCTTATTCAACTTATAATAATAATAACCAATTAAATTTATATAAAGTTATTTATTTATAATTCATATTATCCAACTTTAACAAAATGTTAAAATTTTAATTAAAAAAAATGTCTTTTATAAATGTATTTTTAAAATGATTAGCAATTAATAAAAATGTTTGTTTTTATTTTTTTTTTTTTAATAAACCCAAACCTAAATATTATATCTATACATATGCAACCTTTTAAACGTACTAAGAAAAAAAGAATTTAAGAGGAATTGCCTTTTCATTTTGACTGAGGAATACGAATAAAATAAATTTTGAAAAAATTATTAAAAAATAATATTCTGTTTTAAAATTTTTATTTTTTTATTAATTCTATTTTTATTTATTGTAGTAATATAAAAAGAAGTTTTACTGGTAAACTTTTTTTATATGAAAGAAGTTATATATTATAGAAAAAAAAATATTAGATATTCTGTCATTTAATTTTTTACATCTGTTCGCTATATAATAATATATAATATATTATACACGAAAAATAAATTATTATTTTTGGAAATATTATTTTATATGAAATTTATGTAGTCCAAAAATATTTATTAATTTTGAATTAGTTATTTAACATTACTATTAATAATAATTTTTAAAAATAATTCTATTTTATAAAAATAGTTAACAATGAATTGCATATTATATAATAGTATGGTAGGTGTATTCTGTTTTATTTTTTTATTTATAGGAAATGTTTTTTTTCTAATTTTCGAGGCCATGATTTTTTTGATGAAATTAAGCAGAAATCATAATAAAAAAAATAATAAATTTTTTTTTTGGTTTTATAATATTATTAGGGGACATCCGAATAAACACTTAAATGTTCTTCCATATGAAATGTTATTAAAACGGACGTTCATTTAAATATCTAATTAAAATATAATAATATCAAATTTTTATATATAAAAAAAGGTATGATGCTTATGTAGGCTTAATTACTGTAAGTCTGTTCTAAAAGTACATAATAATGAATTAAATCCCTTGAATTATAATTACTCTTACAAATGTATATATAGTTTTATAATATGTACAGTATATTAAAATGAATTGCACTTTTTATAAAAAAATAGAAACTTTATATATTAAAGATAATATATATATATATATATATGTATACTCAATAAATTTAATAATACGTGTATTAATGTTGTAGGAATAATAAAATCAAAGAAAAAAATTGATAAACATTTATATTATGCTAAAAATATACATAGCAAATATAATTGTTGAAAATATGTAAATAGTAATTAAAACACATATCTTAAAAGTATTATGCACTTGAAAAAATACTATTTGCAAATAAATAAGTTAATTCAATAATAAGCCTAATTTTCCTAAAAGACTTTTATTAACTAGTACATATATAAACATATATATATATAAATAATATGATGAACGAATGCTAATATTCCTTCAAAACAATTAATGAAAATACTTTTCTTTAGACAATGGGAGGAAAATTAGAATAAAAGATAAATGTAAAAATAAACTAAAGAAAGTTAAGAATATTTTCCTTTATAAAGTCATTTCTTATATGGCTTGCACTTTCAAACATAAAATACAAGAATGTACATAATACAAGTATTTATTATTTTTTTTTTTTTAAATATTAGCTGAAATAGATAATAAGCACTTTTTTTTTTACACTTTACAAAGTGTAAAATTTTGAAACTCTATATATCAAAATTGGCAAATTTCATCTTCATAAAAAAAAAAAAAATATATTTTAAGAGTCATTAAGGCTTTTTATTATTTAAATAAATACTTAATATATTAATTTATAAGTGAAGATTCATTTAAAATTACAACTATAGAAAACCTAAGAGGCACTTAACTTTTTCCAATGTTCTGCAAATATAAATATGGCTTTTATATAACATTGTTTAAGGAATAAACAGAGGCACTGGTTGCGAAATATTTTATCATACCTTAATTGGCTTAATAAATTTCTGAATAAACTAATTTTCGGTATTAATATATGAGCATATACCATTAATTTTCTAAGAATAATGAAAAATATAATTATGAATACCTTACTATCATGCAAATAAAAGTTCTCATACTACAATCAATGCCATTCTCAGGAAAAACATTTTCAGTCATATGTTCATGTATTAAGAAAAGTATTTTTAAACTTTTTTAATAACTAACAATTTAAGAATACGTTGATATAACCGTTAGGTAATAGTTCAAGATTCCTATAATAATATTTTTATAACAAATTACATATTTTAGAAAAATAAAAAAATAATTAGAATCACTAAAAGTTTTATCGAAATAAAATTATATACAATATATAACAGATGGTCAGAATTTTCCTCTTTTCTAGCATATGAATAATTATTTCAAATGTTACCATAATAACTTTTCATAGTTTAATTCTAAAAGATACTTATTATTCAACCTTTGCGAAATTTTAATTTTTTTTCAAATGTTTACTACGGTACATATGAATTTTCAAACATATTTAAATAAATAAATTTTGAACATTTTATATATATACTATTTCATTCCTTAAATCTTAATAGTAATCTATTATTTAACTTTTGAACATTTGCTTATTTTTATCATGTAACAAGCGTTTAAGATTTACATTAAATTAATATTTTAACTCTTTATTTATATAAATTTATAACTACTTAGGAGAAAATGCTTTTATAAAAAATTATTGTTTCTAAATCTAAGGTATTTTATTCATGTTTGAACATTAAAAATAATGACAATGAATCTTAATTTTTTTTTTTTTTTTTTAAGAAATATGTCATTAAGTTCTCGTTAAATCATAAAATATTCTAACATTTTTTAATTATTTCATGTGGTAAAAAATTAAAAAAGAAAAAAAAAGAAAAAAAAGAATATTCAAAAAGGTCAACAATGAGGATTTTATTTAAATTTTTTTTTTTTTTTTTTTTTGGTAAAAATTAAATCTTTAGCTGATATATTCAATATTTTATTCGAATTATTTAAATAAATCTTCAATATAATATTTTCAATCTTTCCTATATGTTTCCACATGCTATATATGTCTTCCGTAAAAATATTTCATGAATAATTCTTATTTTTAAAAAATTTAATTACAAAAGTGGTCAAACATTTACCTTTACAAATTAACTAATACAAATATATAACTACTATCTTTGTGTTTATTTTCCTTTATTTATATATGTCATTTCATTCTATCCTTATTTTTCATGGTGTTTTGTTTTGCATCAAGCGATAATAGTTTATGTATTGTACCCCATATAGTGCTTCATGTTTACTAAACTTTTTTCTAAAATTTTTATGTCTTATTTTCCTCTGTTAAAAACATATTGTTTAATTTCTACAAAATTCTTTAAATAGCAATCAATTTATTTATGTCCAGCTCTTGGCAGTGTTTTTGTTCATATATGAAATTTTAAATGGAAATGCAAAACAATTCCATTATCATGTTACGTATTTGTACCTTCATTTTCACTATATGTATCATCATTTTCTTGCTTAATGTTGTACAATTCTTTTAATTCTTTTATTACCCTATCATAATTTTCGTTACTTTTAATAAAGAATTTTTTTTTTTTATCCACATCAATAGTGTCTCTTGTGTATTCTGCACTTAATACACCTTCAAAAGTTTCAGACAAGTTCCTTAAACATCTATTGCTTAATTGTAATTCTACAGTTGTATTTATGTCATCCCATCTTTGTGTGTTCTGTTACGATATAAATAAAATCATGTTTTAAAAAAATGTTTTTAAAAAAAAATGTTTCTTGATAAAGATAAATTTCATTTAAAAAATATACAAATTAAAAGAATTAATATATATATATATATATATAGGGTGTTGTTACTTCTAATTTTTTATTTTATGGTGTATTTACCTGTAAAATGAAACATAACAAGGCAACAGCTAGTAAAATAAAAAATTTGAAATTTGGAATTTTTGTAAAATTTTTCATTTCAAATTTTTTTCCTTCTAATTCAAGTGAGTTATTCTTTTTACCAACTAAAGAACTTCCTTCTGTCATATGTAATTAACCCCTATTAATTTTTTAGTTATTTATTCAATTTTTTTTAAAAATATAAACAAAGCAAACTATTTTAAGATATAATATTTGTTTTTCCTTGAAAATTAAAGGGAAAAAATATAAAATCAGTATCTTGTTATAATTTTCGCGAAATAAAAGAAAAAAAAAAAATTTTTTTAAAGTACACAATAAATTATAAAATTACAAAATGTTAATTAATGGTAGTTTCGTAAAATCATCTGCTACATAAAAATTCAACTAATAACGTCAAAATATATTTGTTATTTATATAAAAAATGCCATAAAACTAAAGAACGCTTACTAAAAATTAAAATTTTAATTAATTTTTTTTTTCCTTCCTTTGTTCTATTTAACTATAGTACAAAAAAAAAAAAAAAAATTATTTTTAATGAATTAACAATTGAGAGCATAAATTAAAAAATATATTGTATAATACTTATATTGTTTTATTGTCTCATGTTTTATATTTTTGTACAAAGTTTTTAGAAATTTATTATATTAGAAATAAATTTCAGCTGGTTGGCTTTAGCAAAAAATATTAATATATAAAAAAAAATTTGCTCTCTCATGTAATTTAAGACCTTCGAACAAATGATCATACATTTTTTAATTTTTTTTTTAAATGTACAAAGTTATAATAATAACAATAATAATAATAATAATAATAATAATAATAATAATAATAATAAAAGAACCGAATACATAATTTTTAATTTAATTATATGGGGAAAACACAGATATTAGCTCTATTTTACTTATAAAAATAAAACTATCATATAAGGAATTAACAGAACAAATTTGTTAACACATTATATTCTGCTTTTTTTTTAACCCCTCATGTATTGTTTTATTATATTATCGGAAGTTATAAAAGATACGTTATATAATGTTATTTTAATTTATGAAAATATAAAAAAATACAGCAATTTTTTGTATGTTACTGTTATAACAACATTACGCATATTTTATTATGAAAATAGACTTTGATGATAAATTGCCTTACATAACTGTATAGTGATATGAAAATAAAGTGGAAGCGTAGGATTCTGCATGATATCATTAAAAAAAAAAAATGAAGTCAATAAAAAATTATATACTATTACAGATAATAGTATTATACGCATTTTGAATTATCATGCTGCTTAATTTTCCTGGCATTAGCTCATATTAGTAAGATAATTTTTACAAAAAAAACTTTCTCCTATCAATTTTTTTTAATTTTGTGCATTTATAAAAGTTACACGTTTATATTAAAATTAAGTATAATTTTACTGCTCTTTTAAATATTATTGAACTCTTCCTCTGTGCACGCAGTTTTTATGAAGTTTCTCACTCTTATTATTTATCTTTTTTTTTTTTCATGTAAAATAAGAAATTCTTCTAATAAACAAATGGATAATAAATACATCCATATGCTTATTATGTTTAAATATTCGTCTTACCATTAATATGTGGTAACCTTAACCTATAAATATAATAATTACGCAACAGTGTAATGACAGTTGTAACAAAAAGAGTGATATAGGTTGTTGTAAATAGATTAAAGTGTGCTATTTTAAATGGGGGTACCAACATACATACATATATATTTATTTATTTGAATACTTCTAAAAACTTGGGACTCATTAAGGTCTGTTATAATTTTAATTTTTAAAACAATGTTTTGATTTACAAAAAAAAATAGTAAAATAAAAATTTATAAAAAATATATAGTGTTTTCTTTAGTTAAATTATTATATAGTTTTGACAAAAAAAAAAAAAAAAAAAATATGTATGTTAACGAAAAATTTTAATTAATGGTATCTTTTATTATCACAAATTAAAAAATAGCTTTTAAAAGTTATTTTAATTTTTGTTTATATAAAAATTATTTTTATTTATTATAGTGCTTCTTCAAACTAATTAATATTATATCATCATCCGTTGTTAGGAGCAAAATATAATAACTTGACATTGCCCAATTGTTTCTTTATATTAGTAAATTTACTTATTTAATTATTTTATTTTTCATTAGAATACTAATAAGAAAACATCACTCTATTTCTTTGAACTTCAATGTTATCATTCGTCTGATTCGGAATCTTCAAAATCAATATCCAAAGCATTTTTTATCTTCTCCATCATCTTATTTCTCAATAATAACCATGAGTGGGTCTTCTCTTTTAGAAAATTAATAAAGCTCTCTTTAGAACGTGGTACATCACCAACAAAAGCGTAAAAATCCTTAAAGTCATTATAATCCTTTTTCAATAGAGTATTTATCAAATCAGAAGAAGTGCTATCTATCTCCATTTCAATTTCTTCTGGTACTTCATAGTCCTTTTTAATTTGTTTATAATTTTTCCACAGATAATCTCCTAATTTTAAATACTTTTTTCTTTGAAAATCATGAAAATAGTTAAATATTGTAAACATAACTTTATGATTTACTTTACTACTTAACGTACTAAGTTTTCTTTTTAGTTTCTCCTCTGTAATATTTAAACAAACCTCTGAAACTTTACATCCATAAGGTAATTCTGCATTTTCATCTTCTGTAGAAGTATCATGTTTATTTTCTGATATAAATTCATAATTAGAATCCATATCTTTCATTATCTCTTTTATTTCATTTTTACTTACATCCTTGTACGCTAAGGCTTCATATTTTTTTTTTAATTCCTGAATAGTTAATAAATATTTTTTTTTATCCATTGTGCGTTTACGTAATGAAGATTCACCAGGATAAGTACCAGTTTTTCTTGAATTTTTTTCTTCGCTTTTCGAACAATTGGAATTTTTTATTTTATGTTTGCATAATTTTACATTTGTTTTTGTGGTCAACTTGTTGTATTCATCTCCATTTATGTCGGATCCTACATTCTTCATTTTTTCGCTCATATTTCTTTTTTTAGATAGTTTTCTTAAAAATCTATTATTATACTTTTTCCATTCTGAAATAATATTACTATCTTCATATACATCTATGTTCTATAACGATAATTAAAAAGAATTTGTTCAAAAATTGTATATATCTTTTATTAATTCTTTATTTAGTTAAACGTGTCAGTAGAGTCCAGAAAAAATATATACATATAAAGATATATATATATAAATACACGTGTACACATATATATAAATATACATGGATATGGATAAATGTACACATTCCTATACATATATATATGTGAGTATATATACACTTTCAAATTTACATTTTAACATACTTGTAAAAACATGTAAAACAAAATAAGTAGACACAAAATAAAAAGCCTAAGAGCTATAGCTTTTTCTAAATCTTTATTTTTAAAGTCTTTTCCCTGCCCTGATGAATTTCTATGGTTCTTTTTATCTTCTGTTTTACACAAAAGTAAAGGGTAATGAGCTGTATGAACAGCTGGTATCTTGGAAAATATATTATACATTTTCTTTTAATTCATAAATATGAAACAGTTTATTTTGTTAAAAATATATTGTTTGTTTATTTGTTTATTTATTAATTTATTTATATTCTTTTTTTGTAAATTAATGGGTAGCACAATAATATTTAAATCATATTAATAATTTCATAAAAGGTTTTGAACATAAAGAAAAAAAAAAAAAAAAAAGTTTCATAAAAGTTTCTT
Organism: Plasmodium malariae; assembly: GCF_900090045.1. Taxonomy (NCBI): domain Eukaryota; phylum Apicomplexa; class Aconoidasida; order Haemosporida; family Plasmodiidae; genus Plasmodium; species Plasmodium malariae. The sequence continues at coordinate 1,032,490 of NC_041778.1, read as the reverse complement.
TTTTAGCATCAAAAAATGTACCCCTGAATAAAGATCTACAGGCTTTGTTATTTTATATTGACTGTATCTTAGAAAATGAATAATATTAATTTTTTAAATATTATTTTTTTTTTATCACTATTGCCTAATATTTTCCCTCCTCTATCATTTATTTAATTAGAAAGAAAAAAAATTAATAATTTGTATTTAAATAAATTTATCTGTATAAACTTATTTAATATATAATATATTACTTAATGAGATAATTACATTATATTTTTGTTTCATCATATCTATTTTTACAACTCAGATGTGGAAATTTTTTCTGAATATTATTCTTTCGTTATTTACCAAGTTATATATATTTTTATAAAAGGAGTATGTAACATAAATACAGCTATATTTAGGTTTTTTTTTTTTTTTTTTTTTTTTTTTTTTTTTTTTTTTTTTTTTTTTTTTTCATTTTTTTTTTTTTTTTTTTTCTTTTTTTTTTCTTTTTTTTCTTAAATATAGAATTATATAGAAATTAAAATACAAAGTACGTAGAAGTTCTTATTACAAATATTAATAATTATATTTCTAAAACTGAACTTAATTATAAAAAAGTCATTGGAATAATTCGATTAATAAATTTCAGAACAGTTCTAATTACTTTTATTTCTTTTTTATTTTCTTTTTTTATTTGTACTAAAAATTATATACCATTATTCAATATTATTACAGTAGTGTTCATCTTATTTAATATTATAAAAAAAAAAAAAACTTTATATAATCTTTAATTATCATTCTATAACTTAAAATTATATATAAATGTATGTTAAAAATTGTTAAAATATAATTATTCTATTAATCAAACATTATATAACGATATGAGCTTGTTTCAACATAACACAATGAAAAAAAAGTTTTAACATAATGTTCAGCTACATATATAAGGGAACAGCTAAAAAAATAAAATAAACAAAAAATTATATTTATCTCAATAGTACTTTATATTAAAATACTTTTGTATTCTGCAATTATTCATTATCTCATTTTAAACAAAAATCGTGCAGAAAATTTTTGCAGTTCTTTTTAGATTTCCTTTAATTTGCTGTACAATATATATGTATATATATTATATATATAGCATAACCATTTACACTACAAATGTTCATAAGGAATGCTAATTTGATATGAAGTATACTATTTATTTATTCACATAAATTATTATTGGCTTTCTTTTTTTCTTTCTTCTTTTCGTCTTTATAACTTAACATATTTAAATTAGAAGAAAATTATACTGGTAAACTGTACCAAACAAATGCAAAAACTATATATATTTAAAAAGGTTCTGTAGGTATTTTTTTCTTTTATTTTTCTTATAAATATTTAATATGAATATATTAAAAAGTGTAGTTATCGTTAAATCATTATAATAATATTTATACAACTACTGTTATAATAGTTTTACAGATAATTAAATGAACAGAACATGGATATACTATGCATATATAAACTATCGTTTCTCATAATAAATTGCACATAATCACAAATAACATTTTCAACATATTTATGAAAAAATATTTAATAAATAAAGTTATAACAGATATATAATTTCTTTTATATTAATTTTACAATTTACACAAAAAGAAAAAACAGCTAAATTAAAGAGCACATTTTCATCAAATAAAGAATTTAATGAAAAAAAATATAAATACATATATAAATACATATATATATATATGGATATATACATATATAAATACATATATATATATATATATAGATATATACATAGATATATACAGATATATATATATATATATATATATATATATATATATATAATTCTCTCTTTTTTTTTTTTAATTATAATTAACATACTTTAGAATGATAAAAATTCCGAAATGAACAGTTCTATAAAAAATATATATTAATTTCATAAATTAAAAAAAACGTTTTTATGTGATATACTTTTTATATCAATAAAATTAATGTTATACTCAACTTTCACTATTACTTATATAAGTAATATTATCAGTTAACAGTAGAAAACAAAATAAAATAAAATAAAAAGAAGATAATAATAACGATAATAATAACGATAATAATAACGATAATAATAACGATAATAATAACGATAAAAATATCGATAATTATAACAGTATATATAACGATATATATAGCGATAATGATAGAAATGTTAACGGAGAAGAAGAATCTATGTTTCACATAGAACAGCAGCTATAGCCAATTTAATCTCCGGGATTAATTATATTTTTTCATAATTTTATCAATTTAATAAATCAGCACTTTCTATTCAAGTCACCTACATCATTATAATTTTATTTTGCATATTTCACTAAATTAGTAGCCAATTCTTCCGTAAATTTGTCATTCATTTCATTGGAGAACAGCTTCCATGAATGTCTTTTACCAACTATGAATTCAATAAACTTCGATCTAACACAATTTCCAATTTTAATTAATTCATGCAACTCTGCATAACTTTTTTGATCCTTTTTTAATAATTCCTCTATCAATTTAGCAAAAATATTATTCCATTCTTTTATTTTAATTTCCTTTGGTATTTTAAACTTTGCTTCTAAATCCTCACATAATTTCCATAAAATATTTCTTACTTTCCAAAATTCTACCCTTTCATGATCGTGAACATATTTATATATAAGATACATACTTTTAGGATCTCCAAAATACTTTAAATTCTCAAGCTTTTTACTTAAATCTAATTCCGACATATATTTAATAAAATCAGAAGACGTACAACCATAAGGCAATTCCACATTCTTACAATCAACTATTCTGTTATATTTACGCAACAATGTAATTTCAAAGTCAGGTTTATTAATAGATTCTCGGAGATCTTTTATTTCAAATTTACTTATATCCTTTTTCACCAAATCTTCATTTTTTTTAATAAGCTCAACATTTATGCCATTTTCACCTATTTTCTCTGAGGGTTCCTTTCCTAGCGGTTGACCATCTTGTATATTCCTTTTCAATAAAGGATCATTTCCCTTCTTTTTCATATCTAACTTTTCATTTTCGTTTGCTTCTGAAGTACCTCCTTGTACTCTTTTTTCTTTTAAAACTGCATTATCTCCCTTATCGATACTATTATGCCTTGAACGTCTATCTGTTTCGACTGGTTTACTTTCTGGTTGAGGAAAATCCCTCCCTACAGGGGATGGCTTAGGACTTGCATCTCCTCCTGAAAGAAGAGATCTAGAAGTTTCTCCTAATATGATCTGCTTCCTGTCTGTCTGCGGATTGTTCGTTTTAGAGGGTTGAGATTTTGAAGGAGAATCCATTTTCACATTTAAATTTCTTGATTTTTCCCCTAGTTTAACTGATTTATTAGGTGGCTCCTGATTTCCCTCCCTTAACATAGTATTATTTGTATTATTATTACCAACCTTCGCATTTTTCCTTTCGGCTAATTCTCTTGTATATCTACTACACAACTGGGTATTTCTAAAAGTGCTATAACGTGCAAATATGTTTGTATTCTGCAAACAGGAATTAAAAATATTTTTATTAAAAAATTATTCAAGATGAATACTTTTTTTCATTTTTTTGTTCTTTTTTGTTTTAGAATAATTAAATAAAACAAATTAAAAAGATATACATGTAATGATATATAGGAATTTCCAAATTTTTCTTTTATCATACTTGTAAAATAATATGTAACAGCGTAAGAATGGATAAAACAAAACATCTAAAAATTATTGAACTTTTTAAATCCTTCTTCCTGTAACATTTTCCTTCCTCTTCTAAATAATCAATAAAATAATTTCTGACTTCTTTCTTATTAAAAGAAAAAGGATACCCTCCTGTTGTAACGGGATTCATGTCGCTAAATTCCATATTCTTAAGTTTTATGAAGTTAAATTATATTAATAAATAAATATGTATATTTGTACATATGTAATGACATAAATAATTTGTTCCCTTCTTATCGTATTAATTAAACAAAGGAATTTCTATTATATATGATTAATTCCTTCATAAAAATATATTAAATAATCAAATTAAATTTATAATATAAAAAACATACAAAATATGCACACATATATATTTAAATTACAATAGTAATTCTATTATTCTTTCGTCCCTGCTATTTAGTACTATATATATTCAACTTATTTTTTCATATAAATAAATACAGTCAAAAAAAAAATTCTATTAAATAATAATATTTTTTATGATATCATAATCCATACTATATTTGTAAAGTAAATTTTTTATTTTGCCGCTATAAAAACTGCTATAATGCTTATAATATATATAAAAATATGAGACTACTATTTAACATGAAAATAAAAAATATATATTACTATTAAAAATAATTTTATTAATAAATTTTATTTAATTCAATAAAATACAATGAACTAAATATTTTTTATTTTTAGTTTTTTTTTTCATACACTTCTTAAATTATTGTTTTTATATTTTGTTCATCATTTTATTTTTTGGAAAAAGTTTTAAAAGTTTTTAGTCGTTTAATAGTGTGAAAAAATATATCACAGTGCTTGCTTATATTATCTTTTATTTCGTTTTTTTTTTTTGTTTATTTAGGTATTTCCATTAATCAATAAAAACGTTTCAATATTTATATAATTTTCTTATTTAATTTAATTTTTTTTTTTTATATTATTGGCGAATTTCTTTTTTTTATATCGTTAAAATTTTATTTATTTCCAATTTTTGCTTTAAAAAAAAAAAAATATGTACATGAACATACAATTACATGTATAAAAACATATAATATACATGTATATACAATTATATAATATTAACTGTATAATTGTATATCATGTTTATGTATATAAACATATAATATACATGTATATACAATTATATAATATTAACTGTATAATTGTATATCATGTTTATGTATATATATATATATATATATATAAATGGAAGGTAATAAATACAAACACACAAATGAATCTATTTTTACCTCTTATTTTTTTCTGTTTTTTCTGTTTTTTATTATTATTTATGTTTTTAAAAAAATAGCTTTTTTTAAAAAATAATTTATTATTAAATATTTTTATCCCACCCATGTGAATATGGTTAATAATAAACGAAAAAAAAATTTTTTAAGTTAGTATATTATGGAACTTGAACCGAGATATCTATATTGTAATGATTAAAATCTTGTATTTATATTTTTTAAAATTTTAAATTATTATTATAACAAATGATTCAGCCCATAAAAGGGATAAAAGGAAAATATATCACTTTAATATGTATTGCCAAAATTTAACAATAATAGCATTTATTTTTTTCAAATATTATATTTTATGTTTACCCCTATTTTGAAATATCGAATTTAAATTATTCATTAAATTTTTACTTATTTAACAATATATTTGTTGTAAGTTCGTTTTTTCAGTTATATTTGTTTGTATGTGCACTTAAAACATTTATTTATTTTTATTTTTTACATATTGTATTTATGGATATTAGGTGCATTTATTTAATACGTGTAAGTGCAATTTAAATATGTAAGAAGCGCAGAATAATATTATAAATAAATATATACATACATGTATTTTATATTTGTATGTACGCATAATAAAGGGTTTTACTTGATCTGCTCTGTAGCCGTAAAAATAAGTATATTAAATAACATTATAACATATTATTAACATATTAAACCAATAAGTCTTATTTGAAATGGTTGTATAATAATTATGAGAAAGGGAATGATATACGGTGCTTCGCAAATCGTAAAGTAAAATTTTATAAAGACTGATATGTCTACAATATATTTTTGTACACATACTGGCAATGTATATGTTACTAATTTTTTAATAGCTATAAAAATAATAAGAATTTTAAAGACTATTATTTCTTCCCAAAATATTAAGATTGGAATATACAAAATTTATGCCATATATTTAATTATTTATTTTTAAAATATGTGATCAAATGTCACATAAATTACACTTAAAAATTCTTTTTCAAAAATGTTAATAATATCAATATGGTGTTTACATCATTATAAGTATTATATATGTTAAACGGTTTGTAGTATTGTAGAAATTTATGAGTACGCTTTAATAACAATTTTATTTCCGATTTATTAAAAATGGGAAAATAAATTAATTTTGTAAAAAATTTTGTAATCAAATCACCCCCCTTTATATTAAATTTATATATTTATATACAGTTTTTTTCAAATTTATATGTACAAATTAATATAAAAGCATTTATCAAATTGTTATTCAAATGTTAATATGAAAATAGACTTTTTTTTTTTTTTTTTTCATTATAAATAATACATATTAAAATAAATTAAAACGCTTATTTAATACATTGTCACTATATGAAAGTAAAAGATGGTTAAATAAACAGCTCTATAAATCAATTTTAAAAATATAGCAAATTTATTGAAAATAAAATTGACACCTATAAAATATATATATGGAAATTCAATTCTTATTAAAATGTAATATTATAGATGATAGGTGTAAAAATACCATTAATGTAATATTTTTTTTTTAAAAGTGTTTTTCACTACCACCTTTTTCATGTAAAACTGTTAGGACAATATTGAATATGTTTTACAAATATGGGATTTTCAGTGAACAAATATTAAAATATGAAAAGAATCTTTTTATTTTTATTATTAGTATAATTAAATAATTAGGGCATATTTTGTATGTATACCCAAATATTATATATTAGTAACAAAATTAAAAAAAAATTTTATTAACGTTTTCAAATAAAAGTTTGAATACTATAATGGGCAAAAAAAAAAATAAAATAATAAGAGTTTTATTATTTTTCAAATGAGAAGTACAAACTAACTTCGGTAACGCTAATTTATTCATTTTTTTCTTTTTTTTTGCTTCAAATATCCTTTGCATTATTAATCAAAATGCATATATACAAATTGTAATGTATGTACGCTTTTCATATAAAGCCGCTATATGTATATATGCATATAAAAATTAAAGCTCTTAATATACATTTTTCAAGTTGAGACAAATTAATTTATATATATGTAGACAAAACATTAAAACTGTATACATATATATTTATATGTATATGTAATGTTCTGTATTTATATTCATAACATAAATTGGAATATTTACCATGTATAAAAAAGGTGCATTTTTTGAGAAACATAAATTAAAATAAACAAATAAAATTGAAAACTAATATATACTTTTGAAAAATATAAAAGATAAAACGTTTGTAAATTTTTTTACTCTTACGTGAATTCTTGAATATATAATTTAAATTGAAGTATTAAATTTAAAGCTTTAGGAAAAGTTCTTATTTAATTTAAAAATTTAATTTAATAAGCCAAAAATTTTAATACCTCACATATATGATAATATATTATATATATATATACAAAGAACAAGAAAGGAAGAAAGAACAACATCTAACTTCAATTTATTATGACACTTGAAACACAAGTATTATTTTCCAGATTGCGCTAAAACAGTAAATTTTCACGATTCATCAATTTCTTATTTTCTGTACAAAATTAAATGCATCTTGTATCAAGGATAACGTATATAGTATCAAATATGTTTTTTGTGTTCCAATGAACATCATTAAAAGGGGAGGTACGGCAGGCCAAATCATTGGACTCATCTTAGTTATATCTTTAAACATATTTTTTATAATTGATTTCTTTTGTCCTTCCCCTTCATCATACACTTCAACTTGACCACACCTTTGATTCATGTTTTGTCTTTCATTTATAAATTTCATGAATTGTAACATTTCTTCAGGGCTTCCAAAAGGAAAACCACCTCCTTCTCCATTTGAAGTTGAAGGCATTTCTTGCATCCTATTTATAGGTCCTTGTGCTTGTAGTCGTTGTTGTGGTTGCATTTGTTGTTGAAGCTGTAGTAAATGTTCGGGTGGTAACATCTTTAATAATTGTATAAATTGTTCTTCAGTTAGTTGGGGAGGAATATCAGGACAATTATTAGGATATGGTAATGGTTGTGGTATATGTCTTGGTTCTTCTTCAGTCATTTTTTTATATCTTTCTTCTAATTTTTTTCTATATGTTTCTTCTGCCATTTTCCTATATTTCTCTATATTTTTTTCTGAAGTTTCTTCTTCATTGTGTGAACAATTTTCCTTCTTTTTTCCTTTTTCTTCATTATTTATTTCTTCTTCATCAGTTTCATCATCATCATTATCATCATCATCATCTTCTTCTTCATCTTCTTCTCTTCCGGAAGAGTTTCCTCCCATTAAAGAACCTTTTATCTGTGATATTTTTTTCATAAATTGTGCCAAACATCTGCTACCTTTTATGTTTAAAATTTCATTTTCTACATTTCTTCCTTTAACATCTAAAGTTTTATTATATGTACACTATAAAATAAAAATTTACAAAAAAAATAAGTATTTTTTTTATTATTACAAAAGAGAAAACATAATTATACATTCATGAAGTTTTAAAAAAACAAACTACACAGATAACACAAAAAGAAATAACAAAAATTTAAAGATGCTTCTGTTAAACGATAATAAAAATAACAATAATATTATCATTACCAATAACAATAAAAATAATAGTAATAATAACAATAATAATAACAATAATAATAACAATAATAGTAACAATAATAATAACAATAACAGTAACAATAATAGTAGCAATAACAATAATAATAATTTTATTATCGTCATTTTATATTATATATTTCGAATTTTTTTTCTTTTTTTCTAATTTTCTTCTTACATTGTTAAAAATGTGCAGTACCAAAATTAAAACGGTAAACATAGAGAATTTAATAAAATATGGGGTCTTTTCATTTTTTTCATTTGTCCTATAACAACCTCTAACATTCACATCGGATGATCCCAAGTCTTTATTACTTACAAGAACATGTCCACTTGAGTGTCCTTCATTTTTATTGGCGTTTGACATATTATTAGAATTTAAATTATTAATCATTTCTCCTCTGTCATATATTTTCTTAAATAGTAAACAAAAGTTACGAACAGTTTTATTAAAAAAAAAAAAAAAAAAAAATAAAAAATAAAATGAACTTTCAGTATAACAGTATATATTTGCAATATATTATAATACATAAAAAACTATTTAAAATGGTACATTTCTCTTTTTATTTATTTTATCATAAAAATTCCATTAAAAAATAGTTTCAATATTAAACACACATTATTAACGCATTATTATTACATAATTTTGTAGAATTAAATAATGACTATTTCAATTCCGCAAATATGTAATTTTTTATAGAATAACAAATAATAAAAATTAAATAAGCTAAAATGTTTTCAATGATTAAAAGCTTTTTTATTTATATCTATACATAGCCTTATTTCTTCTTGAATAACAAAATATACTTTCAAAAAAAATACACTAAGAAGTTTACTTTTTTTCAAAATATATAGTACTATTTATTTCTTAGCGCTTAAAAAAAAAAAAAAAATTACAAAATAATTTAAATATATATATATACCTAATATAAAATAAATACGTTCATTTTATTAGTATATATATTAAACGTTTATTAAAACAATAATAAGAATTATTTAATTCTTTATGTAAAATAATTTATATAATAAATTATTCTAAAATTCATTGAAAACAATACAGAAAAAAAGTATTCCTTTTTTAGGAATATAAAATATTTTATATTATATGTATTATATATATATAATACATATATATATATATTTTTATTATGAAAAATAGATTGGTTGTAATACTAAAATGTACTTTATTTATATGTACTACGTATTTTTATATTATATATATATATATATATAACTTATTAAACACATATATAAATATATATTAGTATATACATAATATATATATATTTATATATATTAAATTATAATCTAACAAGGGTAAAACAAAAAAAAATGTATAAACTTTAAAAAAAATAAAATAATATAATACTAACTATATTACAACAATGTTTTTTTATATAACTTCATAATAAGTTGTATACAAATATAGCTGTCTTAAAATAATAAATCATATAAAATACAACAAAACTTAAATATTTACGTACTTTGGTTCTTTATATAATATGATACAATAATAAACTTAATATTATTAGTGATTTATGAAATAACTAAAAATATTCATTTTTTGTATACTTAAATCGGTTTTAATTTTTTATTTATAGTTAATATAATAATTTCAGAATATATAAATATTTATACATGTACTTCCTATAAATAAAGACCATGCTATATTATATTCATATTTATCATTCTTTGTTCATGTATTTATTTATACAGGCCTCAATGAAATTATTATATTTGTACAAATATTAGTAAACTTCATGTAATATTTTTTACAATTCCATAATAGTAAAAATAAATTAGACTAAAATTCATTTCGTCTTAAAGGATTAAATGAGAAAAACATTTAACTGAAAAATTTTTAATTCCATAAAAAAAAACAAATACATGCATTTGTTTATATTTACAACAATATTTTTAAAACGCTTTAAATTAATAATTCTCTTACAAGCGAAAAAGATAATATTTCGTTAATGCATATTTTTTTTTTAATTGAAAAATAAAAAAAAAATAATAAAATAATTCCAAAAAAAGAAATAAACAGAATAATATATATGAAATGAAAACACAACATAATAACGTAATTATTATATTTAGCATATATTTATAAAATAAATTAATTTTAAATAATGCAGTTCCCACAGATAAGGCTCCTTCTAAATTTTCTAAATACAATTACGAGTATAAAATAAAAATGAACTAGTAGCAAGTTTGAGTTAATAGATTATATATGAAATATTAGTTGTAGGTCTTCATATCATAATTTAAATGGTAGAATGGTGTAAAAATAATTATTTAGTTATGGAAAGTTTAAAGGTTATTAATAAAAAAACATATAATGAATAAAAATTTTATTTGGGGTAATTAAAATTCCGCTTTTCGTTTTTTTTTTTATTTAATTAATAGATTAATTTACTTTTTTCTTTTTTTTTATATGTAAAATAAAATATTAATTACTTTTTTCTTCACCCCTTTAAGCTTATTAAAATACCATAAACAATAAAAAACAGTATTATCATATGTATGTATTTATATATGTTACCAATGAGTTGTTATGTACATATATGCATTATTCATTCCCTGTTTTATTTTTATCCATAATAATAGTAATTCTTTATTTAAATGAATTAATAGATCTCAATATAATATTCCTGATATTTTCTGAATATTTAGAATAATTAAAAAAGTACAAGAATGTCTAACTTTCTTTAAATATAAATATTTAATATACATTTTTTAAAAAATACGTGAAAGAAATAGCATTTTTCTATCAGCTCAAAACCTAGTAATTCATTTTCATTTATTCTAAATAGAGTTCATTTCCTTTTTACTGATAAAATTGAATAATATTTAACACCTATTTTTTATTATTTTTCAAATATAAAAAACTATTGTGCCTCCGCTCTCTTCGTTTTTCTAAAGAAAGACATACGCAAAACAGTAGTTCTTCATATAAATAATAATCCATTTGAATCTTATTCATAAATATTCAAAAAAACAATAGTAACAATATTCTGATATTATAGTTCAGAAAGAACATATTAAATTAACTTTTTTATAAATATTATAACATACTTCAATTGTATTAATAGGAATATTTTAAAAAATGAGAATGGCCCTACCAATTTTTATATATATTTTTTTTATCTTTTATTTATTCTTTTACGTACAAGGAGAAAATAAAAACAAACTATTTTTAAATTATAATGGGTACATTTAATAAAATATGTACAACAGCTTAAATTTTTCCTTTTTTAAAAAAAAAACTCATTCAAGAATAATGATATTATAATAAACATTTTAGAATAAAAAGAAGTAATACAACATAGACGAACACCACAATTTATTCATGTGCATTAACATATACATAATATGTATGTAATATACATATATTACATATTAATTACATAAACGCACTTCTAAAAAAGAACACTACATATCATATGATTTAATCCAAAATTTACCTAAAAATGGAAACCAATTTATAAAGTATTGTATCACTATCCATAATAATTTATATTAGTGTGCAAATATGTTATAGTTTTTTTTTTTTTTTTTTTCTGTATCTCCCTCATGGTTGTTCTTTTTCTTTCATGTCAACATATGTTTTCTAATTGTACTTTATTTGTAAATAAAAATGAACATACAATATCTGGGGAAAAAAAAAACTCTTAAACGTTTTTTCTGCGCCTAATACCTAGAATACAGTTAAATATGTATCACATATAAATAGAACTAAACAGCTTACATGCACATGTATATATGTATTCTAGGTATATAAATAATTTCATTTTATCTTTTTTCATAATATGAAACACATATACTACGTTATATACATTATATGAAATTAATTTCTACGAAAAAAATTCATTATTTTGCCTATTTTTTTTTTTTTTATTTATTAACGTATTAAAATAATATGTGAATTAATTAAAAAAGGCAAAAAAGTTAAAACATTATTCTTCCTTTTTTTTTTTTTATTGAAAAAAATTCTTTTCCATTTTTCTAAATGCTTAAAGTATTTTTATATATTTTTTTTTAAGTTTCTATTTTTTTCAAAATGTATAGCAATCTTGAAGTTTGTTTTCAATATACGAACAATTTGAGTCAAATCATTTTAGTATTTTAATATATATATATATATATATATATATATATATATATATATATATTATTTAAATTTTCACGTAATCTTTGTCCGTTATGCATTATTATTTATGTATATGACAAAAATATTGTTCTAAAAATAAAATTAACTCGTTAACATTAACCAAAAGTTTATATTTATTTTTCTTTATTTTAAAAATATACTGTAAATAACATAATAAAATTCTGAAATATATCAAGGCTGCATAATTAATGTTAACAAAATTTATAATAACACCATCATATGTATATATTTATATATACTCAGAGAAAAAACGACTAGGGAGAACAACAAAATATTAGAAAAATCCTTTAATATATATATCGGCTTGAACTTAAAATTGTTATACTATTTAAGAATATGTTATCTTAAATTATAAGAAGGGGGGTGTTGAAGTAGTGTTAAATTGTAATTAAAATTAATATGTTTTTATGGTTTTTTAATATGCTTTATTTGAAAATATATATCACACAGTATAACGAACCAAAGATCTTTAACATGTGAATATTAAGTTACTGATTTTATATATGCAAAGTTAAACAAAAGAAATTATATATATATATATATATACATTAGTTTAACAACAAAAAGGCCCTTGCTTCAATAAAGCAACATATATTTAAATATATTTATATAACTCTTTGCTTAAAATAAAAGGAATAAAGATTCTACAATACAACCCAGAATTTTTATTATAAATGTTTTTTGTATAAGACCAAGTAATATAATTTAGTTAACATTTTTATTTTTGAAAACCGAATTTATTTTGTGAAAAGATTTTAACCTTATAAAAGCTTACTCTAATTTTATATAGATTTAAAATAAAATACTATTATTAATAGGAATTTTAGTTTTTTTTTGTTTTAGTTTTAATTTTTTTTTTTTGTTTTAATTTTAATTTTTATTTTTGTTTTAATTTTAATTTTTTTTTATGTTTTAATTTTAATTTTTTTTTATGTTTTAATTTTAATTTTTTTTTTGTTTTAATTTTAATTTTTTTTTTTTTTACTTTAATTATTATTATTTTTTTGTTTTTTGTTTTGTGTTTGTATTAATTGTTCGGTGAAAACTTTAGTATAATTCTTTTAATAAGAAAGTTCTTTTTACCATTTGTTTATATTTCCTAACTAGATAAAACCGTTGCTTTCTAAATTATTCATTCATAAATAACAAAGGAAACATTTTCCTTTCAAAAATGTACACAACAATTATTTATTAAAAAAAAAAATGAGAAAATATAGAAATTTCATATTTTTGTAATAACATTATATTATTATTATTTTTTTTTTTTATTTTGTATTTGAAATGAATATAAATCCTTTATAGTATTTCAAAAAGTACTGCAAAATGTACAAGAAAATAACTGATAAGAAGACACATTTTTTTTTAAATAATCTCATTATATTTCTGTATTACAATTTCTTGACCGAAAAAAAATAAATAAATAAATAAATGGCCATACTTTTTTATAGTATCTTTTTACCCGTTTTAATTTTGACATGTCTCTATTCTTTCAATTCGAGGTAAAATTCATTCAAGAGGGTTACTTATAATACATAGATATACACATGCATATGTATATATATATATATATATACATATTCATATTTATAACCATTGCCATATGTGTGTTGTTCTAGATGCGCATTTATAAGTGCGCATATTGAGAAATATGTGCCGATATGTAGATGTACTACACACAAAAAACTGGCGATACACCTTTATGTATTAACATGTTAATTTTTATTTTGATTGTTTCCGGTTTTTTAATTTCCAATTCGGATAAAAAAGTTTAGTAAAATTTTTACAATATATAAGCTTTATAATATTTTATGTCCAATGCAGATATATTTTTAAAAGTGTTATTAGTGGAATTACATGTCAAGATAGATACAGAATAAGATATAAGAGAATAATAGCTGGAAAAAAAGAAGAAATATGGAGAAAAACTTTTTCTATACAATTAGAACCAGCATCATCTGATAAAAAGAATGAGAATTGTAGAAAAAAAAAACCATTAGGACAGGAAAAAAAAAATACTCAAAGTGTGGATAAGTTAGCATTTTTATGTAGAAAAATAACTAAAGCATGGAAAACAACTATTGTAGAGATGGAAAATACGTATAAGGAGAAAACAAAAAAAATGGACAAAGCATGGAAACAGGATATGTGGACTAGGAAATGGTCTAAGTATTTAGAAAATACCCATAAATTAATAAGTTCTAAATTGAATAGTCCAGATCTGTCCATACGTGACAAGGAAAAAATTGCAGAAATATGGATATTTTGGGCTAAAACAGATTTTAATGTTTTTTTAAATCATGTTATATCAGAATGGAATAGTAACTATAATACAATCGAAGAATCTGCTCAAGAAGTAGCAAAGATGAAAAAATAAAACAAATAATAAAAAAAAATAAAAAAGAAGTTATATGACATATTTAGTGTAACAAATGTATTCCCTATATATATATATATATATATATATATATATATATGTTATTTAAATTTTTATATTTATCAGTTTTATAACAGATTAAGTATATTTTTATTTTAATTACTTAGTTACTTATTGTAAAATTATTTGTGATTTAATTATCGCTCATTAACCTAACAAAACATTGTGCTACTTTTTAGAATTTTGGAATTAACTTTTTTTTTTTTTTTTTTTTTATACGAACATGTTCATAATGTATTTATATATAATTTGTCCTTTCTAAATTCTTAAATTTTTATAAAAAATGATAAATTAAAAATCTGGTATTGTTATTAATATCAGTAAAATATATATTAAAAAGATTAAAAAAAAAAATTATGTTCTTATTTTAAAAGAACTTAAAAATGTAAAAGGAAAGTAGACAATAAAGCTTCTAATCTAACCCCTTAAATTATAAACTTTGCTTCCATATATTTATGAATATACATCTATATGAAAAAATTTATATTTACATAATCTATTATGTGTACTGAATTATTATATATAAATCATATTTCATTCTTTCCTAAAATGAATTATCATTCTTGAAAAGTTTTGAGCATCTATCAACTGTTATATTTAATTAATGAACGAGGTTTCTTAAAATGCCTAGAAAAAAGGAGTTTCGTGATTTGCACATCAAAATCTTTAATATCATTTGGGTTTGTATGAACTGGTATATATCGTCATTAAAACCCTTTTTCTAATTTTTTTTAAATATTTATTTTTCACATATAAATTTCTGGCTAAGTTTTTTTAAAAATGTTTATAAAACAAGAACTATTTTTTAATATATGGCAAAAACCGTAAATTATAAAAAAAAAAAAAAATAATAAATAAATAATAATTTTTCATAAAAACGTTTTTCTTAACATAATAATATAACAAATATCATTAAAAATTTAACATAAAAACTTAGAAGAAAAAAAAGAAAATGAAATGAAATGAAATAAAATAAAAATAAAAAAAAAAAAAAAATCCAGATAAAAAGAAATAATAATCTATGTGGTCTTTAAAAAATTAAGAAAAATTATAAATAACGAATAAAATTAATATTAATAATTATATGTTTTACTAACCTTTCACATGAAACCTTTTTTCATAAAACTCTTATATATTTATTATATATATAATGAAATAGTAACATGATTATTCAAGAAAAAGGTTCAATATATTATTCTCTTTTCCTATTTATCTCTTATTTAAAATGTAATTATATATACACATATATATATAATTCATTATATACATACATTACACGAGGGTATACATGCATCATATGCATATAATAACTGGCATACGCCCATACACATTTTACAAATGCATATCTTATTATTATGTTATTCTGTCATTTCTACCCTATTATTATTGCTCGTATAAACATATAAATATCATTTATATATCTTTCCAGATTCATCGTCTTTAAAATATAATCTGTAATTTTTATCATTAAAAATATAACATTCATTAGGAGAAAAATAAATATGTATTTTCTCCCCCTCGTACTTGTTTTTTAACGTTGTAACGTATATTAATAATATGTATTATTAATTTTGTGGACCTGCTCAGTTGAAGAAACATTTCAACCAGTATTTTGCACCCTTACTTACTTGTGGTATATCTTTTTTTGAAACAAATGGTGCTTTTAAAATGTTTGTACCTTCTGCTTGTACATTTTCAGAAATATCTGCAATTAATGTTCTGAGGCTGTTTATATATTCTTTAAATACAGGGAGTGTAATATTATCATTTTTAATCATTTCATAGCACATGTTTTGTATTTCTGTAAAGAGTAGTCCAAACTTTTTCTCAGCGAGTTCTTGGCATTCTAGCCATCTTTCGTTAAGAACACAATTTGCTATCTCACCTTCATTTTTCATATCATGAAAAATTTGTCTTAAATGATTTTGAACATTGATATATTTATATTTCTCATTTCTCACAACTTGCCACCATATAGAGAACATATCTTGCTTATCTGGAACATGATCTAAATTATCAATCATTTTCTTTATAGTAGAGTCACGTAATCTCTCATCAAAATCAGTTATTTCATAACAATACGTACTTGTACTGTACGCACCAACATTGCTATTATGTTCGATATCTCCAAATATCAATTTGTGCATTTTATATGCGTTATCTGTTGAATATTCAGGAATATATCTAATTATTTTTGGAAAATACTTTTCTAAATCTTTTTCATAACGTTTTACTCTTCTTAACATTTTACATGTTTTTTTTCTTTTTCTTTTTTTTTTTTTCTTTTTTTCTGTCATGTTACAACTCTCACTAAAAAAGTCATCATCACCTGCAACATTAGGCGGTACAGCCGCACCTTTTTTTTTGTTTTTTTTAATTTTTCCTGTAATTTCTCCATCCTCATTTACATCTTTAACGTTGCTTATTTTGGGGCACATTAATTCGTTATTTAAAGGATCGTTTGCACTATCCATTAAAACATGTAATACATTAATATCAGTGTTGTTCTCGAGGGGCGCAGTCTTTAAAATATATTTTGATAAATCTTTCTTACTCCTTGAAATATCAGTATTGTCTCTATTTAAAACATCATCTTTATTATCTTCACCTGAATTACATGTTTCTGATTTAGTATTTTGTACATTCCTGTCCATTCCATATGAAGCAAAACCTCTTTTCTTAATAAAGGCTACAGCATTTCTAGAAATATGCTTAGATAGATCTGACAGTGCGGTGTTCCTTTGTTCTGCATTTTTCTCACTAGAAGAATCCATTTTTAAATTTTCTTCATCCTCATTCTCATTATCTTCAAGAGTCCTTGTCTTTTCTGTTTCACCCGTAGCTCCCTCACTCAAATCTGTATTATTATCATTTTCATCGTCATCCACATTGCTCCCGTTATCTAATTCTTGAGATCTGTCACCAAGATCCATATTATTTAAGTTATCATTATGCGTATTCTCTACTTTTTCTTGTTCAACAGAAGGGGTATTATTATTATTCACATCTTCATATATATTTTCTTCGTTCTCTTTGGTTAATAATTTTTCGCCATCAAGTACTTGCGCTCCTTGATTTTCATTCTTTGTCACATTTTCTTCTTCTAGTTGTAATAAATTTCTTGAAAATCTATTATTAAATTGTATATCTAAATCATTCTGACTTTGGAAATTAGCACCATACTATTTGTACCATAAAAAAATAAAATAAAATAATACTTGTTTGAAACGTATGCAAAATGCAAATTATGCATATATGTAACAAATACTATACATATATAATTATATGTAATACATACATATTAGAAGCAATACATATATATTAGGATGCATAATTTTCACATAAATAATCAATTCATTTATAATAACTTGCTAAAACAAAAATGTATTATTGTAAGGTATATATTATATCATAATAAACTACGGAAGTCGGTTGTTCATGAATTTTTTTTATATTTTTTAATTATTTATTTTTACCTTTAAAAAGATATACAAGGAAACAACGGAAATCATAGTAATTTTCCTAAATCTCCAAGCACCTTGTTGTTGTCTTCTGTTCTTCGATTTCTTTCCACATTTTTGAACATTTCCATTGTTATTATTAGCTGCCAAAGGTATGGTAATATTAGAAGTTGCTCCTTTGGAAAGTTCCATTTATATATATATATATATTTTTTTTTTTTTTCTTTTTTAAAATAAATATATATTATTATATATTTGAAACAGCACTTTCATATATTTGTTATTCCATAAAATATTCATAAATGTAAAAATATATATATAATAATCTGTTTTCTGTTATTTTATTATATTCATAAAAATATTAACAGCTTTGTTCTAAAAAAAAAAAGAACACAAAAAGAAAAGAATGGATCACTTTTTATATATCTTATTATACTTTTATATATTATTTCATGTATAATTAACAACAAATCTATTAATTTATAATTTAAATGAAATTTAAAAAAGATAAAAAATAATATAATACAAAAAAAAAAAAAGAAAAAAAAATTAATTAAATTTTCATGGAAATTTTAATAAATATCTGATAACTTTTACATTTTCAAAATAACCAAAATAATATTTATCATTGATAATATTATATTATGCATATATATAATATTTTTTACGAAAAAATTATTTCTACAAAAATACAATTTTTTTTTTCTTCTTTGTAATTTATTTCATGAAATATTATTTTCTATAGGAAATGAAGTTTTAACAAATAATTATCATTTAAAAGCATAAAAATTATAAAATAAAATAGGGAGAGAATAATAAAAATAATGCCAAAAATTAGGTTAAAATGTAGTGATACTGTACTTTTTTTTTTTGTTCTGTATTTTTCAGCTTATATATAGTAGGATTAATTTTTATATACCTACATATATCTACATAAGATTAATGGGTAAATAAGTATAAATTAAAAAAAAAATAAAATTTAAGTTAAAAAAAAGTTATATAAATAATTAAAATATGATAATTTAGAAAAAAATAAATTCTTTAAAACAAGGATAATTTGCATGCTGATAAAATTTTTTTTATTACAAAATATAAGAACACCTCTATAATTTATGTTACCGATCTTACATATTAACTATGTAATAAATTACAAAACTGAACTATATTTGTCAAGATAAAGCATAAATATATATTTATATAATAGTAGAGTATACATCGTTTTAATTATTAAAAGGTAAGTTTTACAAAAAAACAAATTTTTATTTTTTTTTTTTTAAAAAGAGATAAAAATGATAAGAAAATGTATTTAAGAAATTAATAATAATAATATATATATATATTTATTATGTAGATAGGGCAATATTATTAGAAGTAATATTAATTATATCTTCTTTTTTTTTTTATTTTCTTTTTTTTATATTTATTTTTTAAAAATTTATCTTTTATTATCCTAATAAATTTGTCTTTAATTTTATTTATTATATGATTCATCAATATAATATTTATAACAATTCCAGGTTCCAAATTTATCCATTTTTCTTTATTGAATGTAATTAAAATGTTTTTTTTTTTTTAATTTATTATCTTTAATTTTTAACTAATTTAATTATACTTCTGCAGTATTAGATTAAAAACAAGGGAATAGAATAAAATTGACCAAAAGAGAATTTAGAGAAAATACAAATTCATATATATAACAATAAATAAAAGTTAAAAAATTAAAATAATAATATAGCAGCAATTTATAGTGCGATTCGATATTATTTACCTAGTGGGGAGGCATATCTTTTCTTATTTGCTTTATTAAAAAAGTGAAAAAAATATTTTTTTCATGTCTTAAGAAATTTGCAAATTTTTCATTCTATAATATAAACCTAGCAAATATATTTTCATTATATACATACAACTGTATTTTATCTATGAATAAATATATAAGAATTCTGAAAACCTTTTTTTTTTTTTTTGCATATAATTTTAAAATATATAAGGGGGAAAAAAAAATCATGAAAAAAGGATATTAACCAAATGATCTATAAAAAAAGTCTTTTTTAAAACAAAATTTAATTTGTAATAAAATATCATATATACGATTAAATTTAATGAACCAAAAAAAACGTGACAATAATAATTATATATACTTATTTATATATATTTATATATATTTATATATATGCATACATATATATATATATATATATATATATATATATATATATATATATTGAATACTGTTAAGAGTATTTATGTTTTTTTACTGTTGCTGTAATTTTGTTGGCGACAACACAAAATATATTTTGCTTTCTTTTATCATTTATATATATATACATTATATAAGTAATTTCCGCTATTTACTAAAGCACAAAATTACCTTCGAATGAAAAATAAATGACTACAAAATGCAATTATATATGGACTCCCCAAAATTAATTGTCCTTTTTTGTCAAATTATAAATGAAACGAAAATATTCTATTAAGAAAAAAAAGAAAAAAAAAAGTTTTTCCTTAATTATAAAACTTATGGCCTTTATACTATAAATACAATTTACTTAAACGATAAAACTAATGTACAAATGTTTTTTTATTGTAAAATATATATATTTATTTACATATGTACATACATGGAATGATGTTTACTTAAACGGATGATACATATAAAATCATCTCAACTTTTTAGCAAAGAATGTTATTGTAGTTGGGCAATAAAAATAGCATATATACTACAGTTGCCTAAGTAAAAAATAGGATAAAAAATTAATAAGGAAAATGGAAAAAAAACTATCAAAAAAAAAATGTCCACTTATGATGAACAGCTGAGAAATAAAAAAAATTTACTCTAGGTGGAAAAAATATATTATGGAATATACTACTACATGTTCATTGCTTCTTTATTCGATATATTAAAACCTCTATATCTTGTAAAAGTTATAAATTACTAATACCCCTTTTTGTATTTTAATGGTTTCTCACATTGAAGACTGTTATATATACATATATATATATATATATATGTACATGTCTTATTATCAATATCATACTGTAAGCATAAATATTCATGTAGATGCTTGAACAAAAGGAGTCCATAAATAGAAAGCGACACTTGTAAATGTACAAGTGATTAAATTATATACACATTTTTAATTTATATACAAATTTTGGTCTTTAAAATATATATACATCTTACTTAGAAGGACGTATTACATTAAAACTCTTTTTACGAATTCGATTATTACTTTGATGTTTCGTTATAAGTATGGAAGAAACCTAATTTTCATTACAGTATGAATATGAAAAATAGACAGGCGAAAATCGTTGAAGGAAAATGTATACTTATATATATGAATTTCTATTTTTACTTCATAATTTTTATTATTTTGAAATTTTAACCAAATTAAAGATATCGAATAATTGAGGGCTGTAGTATGGTTAGTTTTTCTTTATTTCATTATAGAGATATGATGAGTATTTACTATTAATGGTCGTTGGTTTCTATTATTTCACATTCGAACACTCATTTTTATAACATTTTCATTAAATATACACATCCACATA
Source organism: Plasmodium malariae (assembly GCF_900090045.1). NCBI lineage: Eukaryota > Apicomplexa > Aconoidasida > Haemosporida > Plasmodiidae > Plasmodium > Plasmodium malariae. The sequence continues at coordinate 1,010,340 of NC_041778.1, read as the reverse complement.
TATATACACATACATATATATATACACATACATATATACATATATATATACATACATATACTTACATAGGTATATTTACATACTTATACGACGTAGAACCCTTGCTCCTACATATTATAAATTATCCCTTAGCTAATACTATCATACAGTATATTAATCTATATTTAATTTTACTACAGTATGTTTACTAATACATAATCCAAAAAAATATAAAACTTGTACTGCCAATTCAACTATATATATTTTTTCAATATATTATATAACTTAACGGGATTAATTATTATAAAAATATAAATAATGAATATTTTAATCGGAATACATAAATCTATTTTTTTTTTTTTGCATTTTTGCATTTTATTTGCTTTATATATTTTTTTTTGTTTCATTTAATTCCGGCATTGCAAAATTATTTTGAACAAAAATCATCTCTTTTATTGTTTTAAATAAATTTTTATATTCCTTTTAATTTTTTAGAATAATAAGAAAAGTTTTTTCATTTAATATTACTTTATTATTATTATTATTATTATTTTTATAACAATTATTATTTTTATAACAATTATTATTTTTATAACAATTATTATTTTTATAATTATTATTTTTATAATAATTATTATTTTTATAACAATTATTATTTTTATAACAATTATTATTTTTATAACAATTATTATTTTTATAACAATTATTATTTCTATTACTATTATTATTTCTATTATTATTATTACCATTACTATTATTATTTCTATTACTATTATTTTTTCTTTATTATTATTATGTTTTCTTTTTTTTCACGTGATAACAGTAGAAATTTTAGGGTACAATTTTTGTATTTTTTTTTTTTTATCTTATAATTAAAAACTCCTCAAAATAATATGTAATATTGTATGACAAAAATGCACTATTGGTTTGTTCGTAAAAAATATTATAATTAAAAACGTTTTAATTATATTATAATTATAATAATATACAATTCTTTCAATTATTGTAGGAGTACTTATATGCTTGTATTTAAAAAAAACAACAGTTTAGTTTTATTCAAAAAACTCTGTCAAATTTTCACTATGTAGTGGGGTGAGTACGCAAACAACTTTTAATTATTTTCACAATAGAATGATACTAGTGAAGATATGTTAAATCATTATTTCAATTTTATTCTTTATTTCATTTATTACAACTATTTTACTCTTACTATTGTTCTATTTTGTATGCATATATATACATACTAATAGTAGTAATTTTCTTTTTCTTTTTTGTAAATTTTTTAAGCATATAAAATATCACTATTATTAAGAACAATAACTAAAATGCAAAATTGCAAAATATGAAGTCTCAAAGCGTTGCTTATATAATTATGAATTAAAAATTGCCTTTCTGTTGCAATAAAATCTAAAAAATAAAAAAAAATTATTAGTCCCCTTTTAACAGAAAAAAAATATATGCATATATGTACTCATCATGTTTTTCAGTACTATTTTGGTTTTAAAGTTCCTAAATTGTATTTTTTAAAATTAGGACAATAATTATTTTTACTTACCAAGAAAAAGATTTTCTACTAATTATACTCTTCTATGTTTCTAAATTTTGCATATGGGGCAATATACATGAATGTAGTAATTATAAACGTAATGTATGTATATATATATATATATATATATATATATATATAGTAATATAACGCGCACATCATAAATACTTAATATCCAGTTGTCTCATTTAAGTGTAACTCTCAGCAGCTACATATCTGTAGAACTGCTATACTGATAATAAAGAAAATTTTAATTTAACATTTTCATTTATTTTTAATTACTAAATTTGAAGCAAAATGTTTAAGAAATACATTTTTCTATTATCTCTTAACATACTTTTAAAAAGTATATTTAATATCAGTTTGTTTGATGACCAAGTCTTGTGCTTTTTAAGGCAAATCGATAATTCATTTGAAAATATAAACGGAACCTTGCTGCCATCAATTAATGGACAAGTAGTAGAGGTGCACGGAGATATAAATGAATATAACGAAACTCCAAATAATTATCTTTACAATAATGGGCATGCATATATAACAAGTGACTACTATAATGACAGTTCTGTTGATCAAGGATCCATATATAACAGTGCATATAATGAAGAAGTCGATGGATTAGGCTATAACATTTATAACTATGAAGAATATGAAGGACAAGATGAAAATGTTAACCTTGATCATTCTGTTCAAGACGAACTAGATAACATGAGTGAGAATGAAGATCTTTATAATATATCTGAATTATATGATATTATCATCTTAATTTTAAATCTAGAATTTGAAACAACTAATACGTATGTAAATAAGTTAGTTCATTGTTCTTCTATTGAAGAAAAAAAAAGAATCATAAATAATCATTTTACTATCATACTTGAAATTTTTAAAAATGCTAAAAAAATGGATAATTTAAAAGTACCTTTTGAACTTTTAGATTCCATGGCACTTAGAATAAAAAACCGTATCACAGATTTTTGTCTTGATGAAGATTTAAATGAAAATTATTTATTAATATTGAAAAATATTTTCGAAATTGAACAAAACGTTTTTAAAGGGCTTTTTTGTTATATATCATGTAAAAATACTTTAAAAGAAAAAAAAGATGTTATTAACGATTTACAACTTATAAGTTATTATCATGAAGAGCTTGCTGAAGATGCTGGTATAGAGATACCAGTACAACTACTAGTTAACGCAGCTATGAGAACATCTAATTTTGTCAGTGAAATGTTTTACTTATTTATTCCATCTCATCAAGAAGATTCTTCTTCAGATTATCCTGATGATGAACATTTATTAAGTGATTAGTTAAATGCCTGTGACGAAATTAAATTTTCATTGCATCTCTGCATTTTTTTTCTATTCCCTAAAGATATTTTACATTTATGTACATGTTTATATTATGCTTATATGTTTATATGTATATAATTTACAATCCATATGAATTTAATTTTGGAAGTCTAATATTATGCCTATTATCAGCCTATGCTGAAAAATGGAAATATATTAAAGACTGTTTCATTGAATATTTTATGTATGGTGTTCATTCTTCTACTTTTTTTTCATTTACAACAGCTAAAAGAAAAGGGAAAAATAAATATTGTGCATCATTTGAATAGGCAAAACAGGAACAATGTATTACTCAAAATTGTACACACACGTTTGCTAATACATACATATATATATATTGTGCTTTTATATATATATATATATATATATATATACAAGTAATAATTTATTGCATGCTGAAAAGTTATTATGTTTACTAATTTTGTGGAAAATTATATTTATATTTGTATTTATAATTTCTAAAGTGAAAGGGAAAAAAGTATTAAAATATATATATATATATATATATATATATATACATATATCCTTTTGTGACATTTTAAAAATATAGATTACTTTTTTCTTTTTTCCTTTTTTTTTTTTGTGATAAATTAACCTTTAAAAAACTTCATAAATGATTTATTTGCACAAACATTTCTTTTTAGAATAAATAATAAAAAAAAGAAAAGAATTCTTACGTATAAAAGTTCTAAGCAGTAATTAGGAGAAGTACAGCATATTAAATAAATACTCCTCATTTTTATCCTTTCCCTCCTAGCAAATTTTTTACCTCCCAAATGAAAGAAAGAATATATTTAAACAAATGTTTGTTGGAATTATTTTCATTAAGAAAAGTATGCATTTCCATGTAAATACTTCTTGTTATGTATACTTATTCAAGTACATTAACAATTGTATTTTTGCCGATTTCGTATATAACATATTTTCTGTCTCTCAAGTGCTCATTCTAAATCCTTTGTATGGGGCAACATACTTTAGGGATTTATTTTTCTTTTTTTGTTCATTTTATAAATTATGATATAAATTGATACATTCATTATTTCAAAATAAACATATATATAGAGAGAGAGAGAATTATTATTATTTATTTGTTATTATGCCTTTTCGAATCATTGTGATAAGCATGCATATGTTTTTTTATAATTTCTATTTTTAACATAGCAATTCTTTCTTAATATTTTTTCATATGGTATAAAATATGTTACTTGTAAAATTATAATATTATTTTTATTAGTGTTACAAAGAAATAATAAGAAGAAATTATAGCGTACTTTATATAATTAATTTAGAACATATGTTGATTATATAGTACAATAAATATATAGATGAAAATATATATGTACAACTTAAAAATTTTTCTAATTTATTTCCATTCCATAAATATATTATTTAGAAATTCTATTTTTCTCTTTCTATAGGTTGTCTATATATGTTTGCATGTAAAGAAACGCTAAGATCGAGTTTTCAATATTTTAAGTTTGTTACACATTACAACTTTATATACGTATGTTTATACGTGTGTATGTATATATGTTATAAAAGAATTAAAAGGGAAAGAAAAAAAATTCTAACTTTACAACTATAAACTCATTATTTATTATATTTCTCCATCACAAGAATCTTGAGCACTTTTCTTTTCTTACGAATTTTTTACCATTTTACCAAATCACAATGATTAAGTGTAAATCTCATTATTCTCAGTAAAATACCTAATTTTTTAGATATTAAATTATTGCAAACCTGATCAACATAAAATTATATATAACACAACCATTATATATATTTTGAAATATATATATATTACACATAAAATAATAATATATATTGTATATAGTATGTCGTACCTCTTTCTAAAAAAAGGTAATTTATGTACAGAACTTTTCATTATATTAATTTAAAATTTATATATTTTTTTTTTTAGTAATATAACAATTTTTCTTATTACTGAATTAATATAACCAAAATAAGATAATGTAATAATATTTAATAATATAGCAGAGTATTATTAACAAAACTTTTTCCTTTTTGAATAATTCTAAACTAAAAATATTAAGCTATTTAGTATTATGTGTTTAATTTCACAATTATAATATTACTACAAAAAATAAAAAAATTTCAAAAATGGGATTTTTTTTTATTTTTGCATTAACAACATAAATGAAATTTATTTTACACTAGTTATACGAAGTACCTTTTTTTTCGGTGAAATTGAAAAAGTAAATACAATAAAAAAATAATAGATTGTATTACATATATATATATATTTACAAAAAAAATTTTAAATCTAATTTTTTATATCTTTCAACTTCAATTTTATACTTTTCCAATCCTGATTATATACATATGTACAAACATTTTTTTTCGGCTATTTCTTTTATATTATATTCTATATAATTACAATAAATTTAACTTAAAATATTCCAAAAAAAAAAAAACAATGTTTAAACATACAAACAAATTTAGATCAGTATTTAACACATATAAGAACATATATTTATATACAATATATAAATATATATATACTTAATATGTATATATTTTTCTTGTATCATAAAATAGGGGTATTAATGTGTAATTTATTCGGAATATTATTACAATAATTATCATTGTTATTTTTCTTTATTTACCATATCAATGGCTTTTTCGTAAGATAACAGAATATGAGCTTTTACTGCTAACCAAACACACTTCTTTTTTTAAATTGATTCTTTGCTTATTAATTGACAATGTAATTAAATTATTTTTATTAACAAAAAATTAATATTTATATATATAATATATATATATATATATATATAAACATATTTCGGTGATCTTGGAGTTAGGAATTGTTTTATTTATATATATATCTTAAATTACAAAAATGTAATAATTTATATAACTATCTTTTCTAAAAATGTTTACGTAAAAACTGAATTAGCAAAATATACAAAATTAAGTCCCTTTAACGCTTAATAACTTTTTTATTTATTATACTAATTATTACTTTAGAATCTCTTTTTTTTTTTTTTTTTATTTAGTTCATTCGTTATTTTTTAGTTACACTATACATACAAATGTATATATACATATATATAAAAATATATATATATGTATAACATTAATATGAATTTATATATATATATATATTTTTTTTTCAATAGATCCCAGCACTAAAAGAAAAAAAAAAAAAAAAAAAAGCTATTGAGATATACTACTAACTAAGGTTTTATACTAGGTTCAATGTACCATCACTACTATTACTATTTTATTCAAATAAAATTCTAGGGGCAAAGGGCTAAAAAACTTGGAATATTAAATGAATCTTGCAAGTGAAATGCTTTTTTAAATTATTATGCAAGAATAAATAACTCATTGAAATAACAAAGTTATATCTGGGGTTGCTATAATTGCATTTGTTACTCAAAAACATGCACACAAAAAAAAAAAAAAAAGAATTAAATGACAAAATAATAAAACATAAAATGGAATTAACAATTATTGGCTTTTAAAATAATAACAAAATCCTAAAATTTACCCCGCCTTTGAAAAAATATTTACTTTTATATTCTTGGTCCGAGTACATTGTAGTTATTTTCTCTCTAAAAAATGATGAACTTAGATAAAGAGCAAAGAAATAACACATGTTGAGAGCTCGGTTACTTTTTATCAAGAAGCAATTTTTTTTTATTTTTATAACTATAAAAAAAGAGTGCAGGAGTTATTAAATAATTACACAATGACACCTTTACTCTTATTTTAATAGCATAAAATAAATTCATTATTTAAATAAAAACAAAATTGTTTTTAAATTTTACCCAAAAATATAGCCAATTGTTAAATAATTTTACCATAATTATCATTATAAATTTATAAAAAAATTTTAATAAAATTTTTTTAACAAAAATTGAATTAGAAATTTTAATATAATTTTAAATTAATTTTTTTTTTTTTTTTAAATATATTTTTTTATTTTTATTTAAAGAAAAATTTTATTTTAGTGTTTTTAAAACAATATATTTTAATTAGATTTATCTAATAATATTTTATATACAATTTAAAACGCTTAGGAAGAAACCCTTAATTGTATTAAACAATTTCTTATAAGAGAAAAATCTCAATAGTTTTTTTTGTTTTTTTAAACAATTATTTTTTTTTTTATTATTATTTTTATTATAATATAATAATAATTTTCCCTCCCCTTCTCCAACCATATTAACATTTTAATAACATTTTATCAAAAATGAAAATCACCAAGATAGTATATATTTTTGCTACATTATTAGCAGTCAACATAATTGCTCCAAGTTTCTACAACACTGTTGTAGCAGGAAAGAATGTAGCACAAACAGGATATAAAAAATTGACGGAAGCAGAAAGAAAAAAGAGAAATCAAAAGATCATGATGATTTCTTCAATAGCATCGGGAATAGCTGTACTTTTAGGAACTGCATTAGGTTTAGGACTTCACTACAAAAATAAACAACCCAAAAAAGCAGATGGAGCTAATGGTGCACATCCTTCACCCCTTGGTATAGTCACACACAACGCTGGTAACGCCCACCCCCAAAAGAAATAAATGTTTTGATAACACAAATAGTAGAAGACTAGAAAATTGAATAACAACATGTGAGGGTAGAGGATGAGAGCAGGTTATGAGAGAGGAGGCATATATATTATATATATATTATCGAGTTGAATTCTATATTTTTTAATGTATATATTAATCACCTTCCACCCTCAAATTTCCTAAGAATGATAAAAATTAAAAAAAATTTTTTTTTTTTTTTTTGTCATTATATATGGAAATATATTTCAAGTAGACAATTTTTTTAAAGATAAATAAACGTGTGTTTTTAATATAGGAAAAAACTAAGTAATTATAATTGTTTATTACTTATATACCTGCACACGTAGTTTTATATTTTTTTTTATTGGTATTCCTTTTTTATTTTAACATTTTAACTAAACAAATGTATAAAGAGTAATTGTAACCCTTTAAGTAATGGAATTATATATGAATATATATTATGTCCGTAGAGTTAATAGAATAATATATATATTGTATATATATATATATATATATATATTTTTTTTTTTTTTTATATTATTATATGTCTATATAAATTTTTTAATTTATCCATATATATTATAAATTTTATTTATTATATTTTAAGATTATATATATATACATAATGTATATAATATACGTGCTTATGTATATTTTTATTGAAACGTTATTTTTATATATATAATTATACTTTAAAAAAAAAAAAAAAGAAAGTTGCTGTGTTGTAAGCCTTTTGTGTGTTGTAGATTATTTATGGAAGAGTTTTTTTTTTTTATTTTACAAAAAACACAATAGTTTTTTAGAACGTTTTTTCTTTTAATCAAGCGAGAACTGTAGTAATGTATTTTTATATTTAAAATATTTTAAATTATAATTAAAAGTAAGAAATATATTAGTAGTAATTTTATGTTATAATAAAGAAAAAAAGGCATATTACAAAATATAAAGTAAATAAAAAGAAAATATGCTTTTAAAGCCTTTTTTTTTTTTTTATAATTGAAAAATAGCATCATCTTAAGGATTTCTTTTTATAGAAATGTATACGGTAGATTATGAGAGAAAAATAAAAACAAAAAAAAAAAAAAGGTGTAGTATAAATATGATTTGGGGGTATCTATAGAAATTCTCTCGTAATAAAACATTCCCATTAGCATTTCAGGTGATTGTTCATACTTTTCTTTACCCTACCTGTCGGACAAAATTTTTACATATGTGCAATATTAAAATTAGTTATTAGCTTTTTACCTTATAATTTGTTAGAGCACATCATGTCCAGACAGCTACTGAGAATTAAAGAAAGGAAAACTGTGTAAGATATATATAAAGTTATATATAAAAATAAAAAAAAAAAATGCTTTAAAAGGATATTTTGTATTTATTTTCGATCTATATATGTGTAACGTATGCAAAAATGAAAACACCCTTTTGTTTTGGTCATATAAACATAAATTAGCTTTTCACAATGTCCCACGTTTAGATAGGGAAGTGAATTACTAAAACAGGGAGCAACATTATGCATATCTCCTGTAGGCTCATACGTACAATACATACACAAACGAATATACATATATGTATATATATATGTATAGCCATTTCACAGATGTTTGGGCGTTTAACTGTCGAAATTAACAAATACTTTTAAAAATGTAGTAATAACTTAAATGATCTCGTCTTAGTTAAACATTATCCATATTTTGGGGATTAGTAAAATTCCAAATTATATAGTTTATTAATATTAATAAAATTTTATTTTTTACTCTTTATTTTACAAAAATTTTCTTTTTCTTTTTCTTTTTCTTTTTTTTTGTTATCCTTGCGCATACACGAATCTTATCAATGAACCGTAAAAATTGGTATTTCGATATTACTGCTATCCCTCATAGGTACAATTTTTAAAATAATACTTTTTCCTTCATTTATATATAGAGCTTATTTTTTTTTATTCTTGGGCACCAAAATTTAAGTATTCCATTTTTAAAACATGTGGACAGAATTAAATATATCTACGTCTGTCAACTAATATATATATATTTATATATATTTATATTATGCTTGAATGTTCTATAATTGTGGCAATGTGGTATTACCATACTTGATTATTCGAAATGTTTGGATGTACAAACTGCAGAATTAAGTTATTTTTAAAAGAACATAAACATATAAAGTTTAAGATGTGGTAAAGGTAACGGGAAAATAAATTTTATTTTCTATATGAAACTTTTGTTATATTAAACAGTACTCTACAAAATTATCAAAAATGAAATTATAGAAATATTTTTTACTTTTTTATTTTATATTTTTTATTTAATTATATTTTATTTTTCGTTTTATTTCATATAAAAAATTCACAGAAAATCGTGAAGCAAAAATTCAAATATTCAAATATGTTATCACATTTCTGTTTAAATAAGACATTATTTTTTATTTTTGTTAATCCTATGAATATGGCAATTGACGAAATTAGTAGTGATAGCGATGTGCAAAAATAATATCAAACGTATGTATCTTATTTGCAGTTGTATAAATAATATATTGTATGTATGTATATATATACATATGTATACAACTTTTCATATTATATTTATCAAAATTAGTCATTCTCTTTTTTATAAAAGCTTCATATAATGAAAGCATACACAAACATTCAACCTTGCAGATGTTACAAAAAAAAAGAAAAAATATTTTTAATTAACAAATTAAAAATGTTACAAAAAAAAAATACGCAGATACTCCCAAAAAGGAAGCATATTGCCATAAAAAAAAAATTAATTAAAATAAAATAAAACAAAATGAAGCAAAATAAAGCAAAATAAAGCAAAATAATTCAAAATGAAGCAATGACTACAAATTTACTGTAAAAATAATCATTCCACGGTATTATACATGTACGTATTAATAAACGTAAATCGAAAAAATGTATAGTGAGCATGATTAACACTCAGAAAAAATATTTTCCGTCCCATTACATTAAATTCTACATTCGGACAACGTGACAAATTTAGCATCAGAAAAATTTATATTTTTGTTAACATCTTTTATAGTGTTATATTTTAATAAGAATATATTACTATATTCGTTAATTTCTAATATTATGCGATAACCTTCAACCGCAGAACAGCAATTTGCTAAAATGAAATTTTTTCCTGCCTAAACGTGTAGAAAATAATAAAAACAATTTCAGGAAACATAAAATGCATCAGTGTACATATATACAAACACACCCACACATACAGACTTTTATACAACTCACATACTCGCAAATCTCTAAAAGGATCAGTCTTTATTTCTTTTTCTCTTTTCTATTATACCTCGCAGAATTCCTTATGCTTTAGGCTGAGCTTTACATAAATGCAGCCAGTCTCATCTCCAGCCAAAACATACACAAAATCTTCTGCGGTAAACAAAGACAAACATATTAATATATATGTATATACATATACAGATATACACAAATGAAAAAATACATATACATATGTGCATACAAATCAACACGTGTGTGTACTTAATACATAGGCTTATTGACTGTAATGTTTAGCGTACCATTACGGTAATGCTCACACACAACTTTCAAAACAATGTTAAAAAGATGTAAAAACGGTTTCATATCTTTGCATTTCAAAAATTTTAGTGGAGGCAACTCTTTCAAAGCCTTCAAATATTGTAAACTGTTTGATTCGTATTCGAACTGTTTTGTAATGTTAAACAAATAGCGATTAATGTGTTTCTTGTTCCTTTTATTCCTTTTTTCCCCTTTCTTCTTCTTTTCACACTTAAAAATTATTTCCTCATGTTCTACTTTCCTTAAATTAGCCGTATGCTCCATATCAAGCAGTGTGATCCTTTTTTCAACTTTATCATTTCTATCGACTTCTTTTTCATTACATTTCCTCATTGCAATTTCTAATTCTTCAATATCTTTGGTAAATTCACTTCTTCCATTGTTCCTCCCACTTTGTAATTTATTATTCAAATAACTATTATTAATATGGTTAATAATATTTCCATTTTGCTCATATAACACATTCTTCTTATATCCATTAATAGAGAATTCTCTTTCCTCTTTCAAAGAATTTTTTTGAGAACAATTCAATTCCTTTGTCACATCATATATTCTGTGTATGTTTTCTTCATTGATAATATTTAAAAAATGATTACAACTCATTTCTGTATTAGCATCCTCCAATTGTTCTTTTATCGTATTATTTATGTTAATATTATCATCTCCGAACGTTCTTTTAGAGTTATTTAATTCGAATGACAATAAAAATCCTTCTTCATAACCTTCATCAATTAATGAATGTGCATGTTCCTTATTTAATGAGAAAATTGCTTCTTTTTTTTTTTCCTCTTCTATACTTTTGATGTTAAAAATTTTATCAACTTTTATTTCATTAATTTCTTCTAGGGTTAATTTTTTATTTTCACACTTTTTTTCATTTTCTTCCCTTTTTTCAAGAATAACACTTTCACACATTTTTACCTTTGTCATATTTCTCTCATTAATATTTTCAAGTTTATTATTATTTTCATTTAATTCATTAAATTTGCTATTTTTTAATTCTATCCTTTCCAATGAATTATCTTCAAAGGAGGCAAAATTTCTACGTTCTTCTAAAATCTTCTCTGTTTCATACATCTCTACACTTCCAAAATCGTTTATCTTGGCTGTTATCTCACCCATTTCCTCTACCTTAGTCATTTCTTTATTCTCAAAAAGTTTTTCCTCTTCATATTCCACTACCTCTTCTTCAACGATTTCTTTACTCTGAAAAGGTTTTTCCTCTATATAAGCCTCTTCTTCAGTCGTTTCTTTACTCTCAAATTTTTTTTCCTTTTCATACGTCACTGCTTCCTCTTTAGCCATTTCTTTACTCTCAAAAAGTTTTTTCTCTACAAACTCCACTTTTTCTTTTTCAGGCGCTTCTTTACTCTCAAAAAGTTGTTCCTTATCAAACTCCACTACTTCCTCTTCTTCAGTAAATTCTTTACTCTGCAAAATTTTTCTCTCTACGTACTCTGCTTCTTCTTTTGAGGTCATTTCTTTACTCTCAAATTGCTTTTTCTCTATATATTCCACTTTTTTATCCACTACTTTCTCCTTTTCAACCATTTCTTTACTCTCAAAAAGTTTTTCCTTTTCATAGTCTACTGCCGCCTTCACTACTTCCTCTTCTTCAGCCACTTCTTTACTCTTAAAACGTTTTCCCTTTACATATTCCGCTGATTTTTCTGGTATCTCTTCTTTTACAGCCATTTCTTTACTCTCAGAACATCTTTCCTCTCCATAATCAACTATCCCTTCAGCTACTTCCTCCGCTTCAATGACATATTTATTATTAGAGCGTTTTTCCTCTACAAAATTGGCTACTTCCTCTTCAACCACTTCTTTGCTCTCAAATCGTTTTTTCTCTATATATTCCACTTTTTTATCCACTACTTTCTCCTTTTCAACCATTTCTTTACTCTCAAAAAGTTTTTCCTTTTCATAGTCTACTGCCGCCTCCACTACCTCCTCTTCTTCAGCCACTTCTTTGCTCTCAAATCGTTTTTTCTCTATATATTCCACTTCTTTATCCACTACTTTCTCCTTTTCAACCATTTCTTTACTCTCAAAAAGTTTTTCCTTTTCATAGTCTACTGCCGCCTCCACTACTTCCTCTTCTTCGGCCACTTCTTTACTCTCAAAGCGTTTTTCGTCTTTAAGGTCCACTACCTCCACGGCTGCTTCCTCCACTTCAACCACGTCTTTATTCTCAGAATATATTTTCTCCTTACCATTTACTATACCTTTCACTTCAGATGGACTCTCCCAAATAAATTGCTCATCATCTTTTCCTGATTTAATACTTCCTACTTCCATTGTTTCACTATTTACCGAACCACTTTTTTCAAGTACTTCGTTATCATTTCCATTTTCTAATTCTACATGGGAACTTTCTATCTCTTTCTTTCCACCTAAAATATTACCTAACAGACTTCTATTATTGTCTTGTTCTATAATTTTTTCTAAATTTTCCAAATTTTTATTTACAAAGATTTGTTCTCCTAGATTCCCATCTCCTTTATTACTATGAAAAAAATAAAAAAACTCACTAGAATCATCCTTCAAGTTATTTCTACTGATGTGCACATTGGTATTAGGTACACCATTCTGTATATCATTATGTGCACTGTTCGGTATATCATTATGTACACTACTATGTACATCACTATTGTATTTGTCATCATTTGCCTCATAATCCATATCAATGTGTGCATTGTTATGACTGTAAGCCTCCTTCAAATTCCCCCTTTTATTTTCTTCATTATCATTAGAATTTCCCATTTTACCACCTTCACTATCTGTCTTTGCAAAAATAAAATTAATGTTAAAAGTATCAGCCTTACGTTCATTTTCACCATCCAAATTACCATAAGTTACTGCACTATTTGAGTTCATTTTTTTACATAAACTTTCATGTGAAATATTTTTTTCTGAAATATTCGAACATAAAAATTCTGTTTTTATTTTTTCATTAATACTAACTTCTTTCTCTGATTTTACATGTACAGAATTATGGTTATATGAATATATTGATGTTACTTCTTTTAATGTATATCCCCTTTCAGAATGTTCGTCTTTTTTTATATTTTTATTACCATCTTCAAGTAATAAAAATTCTAACTTTTCTTTTTTATATTCTGACACATTATCGTCACTTTGTGTTAAATTTTTATGAGGTATAAAAAAAGCCTCATTCTTATATAGGGTAGGAACACTTAAAGTTTTTTCCAAAACTAGAGATTCAGAGTTATCATTTTGCAGTTCCTTTTTCTCATCTGATAATAAAAGATTCCTTCCATTATCAGCAAAACTAATATTTACATTAAGAATGGATGAAGGATTTTCATAATTTTCCTCATTTATTACATCACTCCTTTTACACTCATAATTCGTATTTCCAGAATATCCTTCCACACTGTTTCTTTTAGTATCATAACTGGCGGCAAATGTGAAGGTGGAAAAATTGCCTTCATCTATTTTAAAAAAATCGTCGCCGCTTTCATCAAGCTGTTCACACTGTGCATTAACATTATCAGTGTGTATATCGGGTTGCTCACTACTCTCGCCAACCCCTTCGCACATTGTCTCAATCCATTCAAAGGCCACTCCAGCCCCTTCACAAGCTACGTCTATCCTTTCACATTTCATATCATTCCCTTTCCACTTTACATCCATTTCTCTCTCTGTATCCTTCTTTTTCTCTTTTAATTCTGATATAATATGTGCCCCTTCTATGTTTTCATCCTTTAGAAAAATATTACAATTTTGTTTTTCACTACTACTCTCACTGTCCCCCTTATTTAATTTGCTACCTTCATTTCTTTCTTTCTCCTCAAACATCAAAAAAAAATCTTCATCTTTCTTGTAGTCCTCTTCTCTATGTTTCTTTCTATACATATTCCCATCGGACGAAAAAATTACATCCTTTTCCTTTCGTACATTGCTGTTACTTTTTTCATTATGAGATTTCCTAGATGATTCAGTAAGTTTATTGTACAAGTAAAACATATTCTTTTGAATGAAAAATCTTATGATATATCATAAAACAAAAAAAAAAAATCGAAGCCTCCCCCTACTTTCTGCACCCTTTTAGTAAGTTTAAACTTTTCTTTTTTTTTTTCTTATGAACTGTGGACCAAATAATTTCATTTTTGCTAAAGTGAAATATATAAATACATTTCATAATTTGTGAAAAAGAAAAACAATAAATTACAAAAAAAGATCTATTCAGAAAAAAACTCCATTTTTAAAATAATGGAAATTAAACAATGATAAATGAATGAAATATAAAATTAAAACACATCAAAAAAAATTTTTCATTTTTTTTCCAAGACTTCGAGGAAATTTGGTTTTTTTTTTTGTTCATTATGTAACCTCAAAATTAGTATTAATATTTTTTTTTTTTGTAAATCAAGAAGAAAGGAATTTATAATATACATATGTATGTATGTATTTTTTTTCCCATTATTTTAAAGAAGCAAATGTGGAGCAATAAACATTAGTCTCCCATGTTAATTATTTTCTTTATATAGATAAAAAAGGGAAGATATTTTCTTGTATGTCATAGTTTTTTTTGTAATTTATTTTATACTCATGAAATATAAGTACTGAATTAAATTCAATCTTAAAATTTTAATTTTACATAAATTTAATTATAACATCATGCATACATTTTTACACGTGATCATTTGTAAGAAGATTATTATGTATTCTTACCGTATTACATTAAATATGAATTCGTAATATAGAGTTATATTTAAATACACCTAAAATATATTTACGCTTATTGCACAGACATACATCATGCTTATATATATATATATATATATATATGTATATGTATATGTGTACGTTTATGTGTATTTGCATGCATAGGTACCTGTACCCCTTTAAAATACAATCATCACAACCGCCTCTCCGTGGTTGAGCGCAGAGCCACTAGTTAATAATGTTCTATCTGAGTAATAAAAAACACATAAAGGAATTTCTCAGCTATTGCAAAACAAAATGTTTTAATTCACTACTAATTAATAAGAATGATTATTTACTCAAAGAAAACGCAACTTGGAAAAGTAACTTATATCATCTGTACAAGAAAAGGGACATAAATCCTTTTGTGGAATTAATAAAAGCTTCTCTTTTCATATTTAAAAGAAAATACCTAAGGAATAAAGTATTATCAGATACAAATAGGAAAACATTTAATTCTTATGAACATAACAGTTTACTGTACTCAGATAGTGTATACAAAGAAATTTTACTCTGTATGAAAGTACTGCATTATAAGGAGGAAGAAGTTGATCGTGACTTAAATAATCTACATGATCATTTTAATACAATAAAAAGTGGAATAGACCCATATATGTTATGTGAAAATAAAATTAAAAATATTGACGAATATATATATAATATCATTAAGACAGATTACAATAATATCGATGAATTTATTACATATATTTATTTATATCAAGGAAAAAAATTTAGAGTTATTTTAAGTATTTTATTAAAAAATATTTTATCCTATGTAGATAATAATATATCTTCAAAAAATAATTTTAAATTTAGAAATATTCAAAGAAATAGCTCTAAATTAATTGGAAGTAGTAAAAATTCTTTATCAAAAAAAAAATTAGCCATTATCAATTCACCAATTAATAATGTATCAAAAAAAAAAATAGTAGAAAATCAAAATAAAATTATTGCCGCATCAGAAATTATCCATATGGGTTCTCTATTGCATGATGATGTAATTGATGAATCAACTAAAAGAAGAGGAGCTTTGGCATTACATAAAAAATATGGAAATAAAATATCAATCTTATCAGGTGACTTTTTATTGGCTCGTGCAAGTTCAGTATTTGCAGGTACAGGATCTCCAAAAATTTGTAGAAGGTTTGCCTATGTTGTAGAAAGCTTAATAAAGGGCGAATTCTTGCAAACAAATTTGAAATATAGAAATATAGAAGACGCACTAAAAACATATTTTATAAAAACATTTCATAAAACAGCGTCTCTTTTTTCTCATTTATTTGCTTGTATAGCTATTCTTTCTTTCAAAAATGAAAAAATCACTGAGTTATGTTTTAATTTAGGATTACATATAGGTATGGCATTTCAGTTATATGATGATTACTTAGATTATAAAGTAGATTCTAATACTAAAACACCTATATTAAATGATTTAAAAAATAACATAAAAACTGCTCCATTATTATTTAGTTATAACTACAACCCAGAGATTATATTATCATTAATTAATAAAAGATCTCTTACAGACAGTGATATTAATAATATATTATTTTATATTAACAAAACAAATAGTATGAAAAAAAATGAATTATGTTCTTTATTACATATAAAAAAGGCTTCTGATATTTTGTCTTCACTCATTTCTTATTGCAGAACTACGAGAAATGTGGAAATAGCTAATTCTGAAAAAAACGAAATAAATCAGAGTAGGGAAGCTTTAATCAACTTAGTATTAAATATATTATCACGTAATACAAAGTAATTCAAAACTGAAGAAAAGAAAGGCAAAATAAACCCATCTAAAAAACCACCATAAATCATAAAGTGCAGATCAATATATGAAGCAGGTCACATAACCAGACAAGATAACTGTAAAGCATAAAAAAATGTCTGAGAAAACGAAGCTTCTTCTTCTTTTTTTTTTTTTTTTTTTTTAACCAAGCGAGAGCTAATTAATACAAATTCGTGAAATAATTACGCATATAACATTTCAAGTTATTGACATGTTTCCTATTTTCCCAATTTGTTCATACATTTCTCATAGCATTACTCTTAAATTTATTTCCCCCCCATTTGTTCACCTCCCGTTTATTTTAATTTTGGTTGTTTTATTATGTTTAATGTATATAGAATATATACGTATGTATATATTTACATGTGTGTATATGTATATATTTACATGTGTGTATATGTATATATTTACATGTGTGTATATGTATATATTTACATGTGTGTATATGTATATATGTATATGGGTATATATACATATGTATATACATTTTTTTTTTTTTTTCTCACCCCGTCTGACCACGTTGTTTGCTTTATTTTTTTTTACGTTGCTTTGTTTACACTTCGTTATTTCTTTTCATATATTTAACTCTTTTTATGAATATTCATTTGTGTTCATTACAACTATAAAAAAAGGAATGAAAACAAAAAAAAAGAAAAAATTGTTTACGTTTTAATATAGTTAAATTTGCGCAATTTTTGTTTCCCCTACCAAACGTAAAATTTAACGTTATGCCTTTTTACGTCCTTCCAAAATATTCTTTCTTCCTCCTGGTTAAATATTTCTATTTCCATATTTTGCTTATTTGAAGAAAAAAATATCATATTTTTAAAAATGACTTTGTACAGTTTCATAAGGTGTAAGGCTTCTTCCCTGGAATGTAACAACGCACAAGCTTCGTTCTTAGCAGAATCCGCGAAAATAATGCACACGTCCACTAAAAATAAACATATTCAAGCTTCTTTGTAGTAGTTTACATATACATATGCATATATATATATATATAAACATGCGTGAGCGTATACTAACGTATTTACATCCTTAATCGTGCTTTTAGCAAATATCAGAACTGTGTATAAATTCTTTAAAGGGTAAATTTATCCGTTACAAAGGGTACATATCAAAAAAAGAAAAATACCCAATTGACATCATAACAACCGCATGTAATAATATGAACAATTAACAGTGGGTGAAGAACTACAAACCATTTACTATATTAATTGTTTTACATTAAAATGAATCCTCAAATCATTGTAATCGTGAAAGCATGCAACTCTGTTTTTAAAAAGGTATATATAAAAAATAAAATATTAAAATAGGAGCAGTATAAAAGTAAATATATTTACCTATATGTTCAAGGAAATGTTTTATCTCAATGTCTTTTTCAAAAAATGTAATATTTTTTATTTTTATTAAGGAACCGGTAGCTATTTAAAAAAAGAAAAAGAAAAAGGACACTTATGTTTTTTATAACTTAATAAAAAATATTTGGGCATGTTAAAACTTAAAATAAGATAAAATATGGAAAATTGAAACAGGCATAACGAAATAACAATAAATAGATTTATTATTTTTTAAAATGACATTTAAACACATAGCAACACCTCCCGTTCTTAACACTTACGCTCAGTTGGGAATAAACGAAACAAGTTGCACTTCATTTTAAAAAATAATACAATTTTTAGATGTAAATATTTCACCCTTTTAGAATTAATTTTTGCTTATACAAATTTAAAGGCAAAATATTTTTCCCCTTCTTATTTCACCACAAAGGAGTGACAAAATATGTAAGAATGCATGCTTACGTAAATATATATATATATATATATATATATATATATATATATATATATATTATATATATACATGTACATATGTATTGCTTCGTTTCAGAAATTATGAAAAAGCTTTTATCCCTCTTAGGGAGACAGTCAGAATTGCACTAAGTAAATTTTAATTGATATTGGATTATATGTGTTAGTGTAATTTATTCTTTTTTATTTTTTCTTAATAAAAATTATCACAAAAAGTTATTCTTCCCAAATTTTTACATATACTTTCTCGTGGTTATTTATACTTCTGTTCACGTTTATGAAAAATATTATGTATCATTCATGTTTATTTTCTTTTTTTACACTTTAATATATAAAAGTATGAATTGTTTAAAAGGACTTCACCATTGGACTTTTCACAAATTTTCTTACATCTTTCAAGTTAAAAATAATTCAAAAAAGTTAGATCCTTAAATAATTTTAAATAACAAATTTTTTTTTTTTTTTTTTAAAACATCTTAATATAGGCTTTCTACTTTTTTTACCTCATAAGTGGTTTTCTTATTATTCGTTTTCAGTGTAAGTAAAAGCTAAATCAAATGTTTGTTCTTTTAGTTCTTTTGTTCTTTTAGTTCTTTTGTTCGTTTGTTCTTTTGTTCTTTTGTTCTTTTGTTCTTTTGTTCTTTTGTTCTTTTGTTCTTTTGTTCTTTTGTTCTTTTTTTTTTTTTCGTTAAATTGCTAATTTTGGTAGCCTAAATGATTAATTCGCTGTTTTATTATTATTGTATATTTTTTTATTTTTAGCATACTTTATATTAGAACAATATTGTAGAACAAGTTACAGAAGGTTTAGTTACTCGAGCTCAACTACGCATAAGTTCGTTTTAATGTGTATATATGAATACATACGTACATACATACATTTGTATACATATGCCTGTGTGTTTATACACATTTTTGCATACTAACATTTTGTTACATTTCTATTTCAGTTTTTTGTGTGTACTACTTTTCTCAAGTGGGATCTTATCCTTTTTTACTTGCTCATTAAGCGATCCCGGTAATTTATTTTTTCCCCTCCTTCATCCCTTATTCCCTCGTATTTTTATATATATGTAAAATATGTGCTACAAAATTTTGCAGGAAAAATATCTCTTATATCTTTGGACAAACACATGAAGTTCTACTCGTATGATGAAATAATTTTTCATGCAAACACGAAATGTGAAACTTGTCATATTTTAAAGTAAGTAAAGAAGTGATTCAACTCGATATGAAATGCTTTCCTTTATGTAAAACAGATGTATGTGAAACTTCATTTTCACAAAAAATAAGGTTTTATGTATGTTCGTCATATATACTTGTACACACATAAATATATAAATATAAGGAGGAAAAGTACAAAAAAGACACAGAAGTGATATTCTAAAGAACATATAAGTAACGTGAAAATTATTTAAAAAATTTCAACTGTTCGCAGACCCGCAAGAAGCAAGCATTGCAAATACTGTTCATCATGTATACCTCGCTATGATCATCATTGTTTTTTGTTAAATAACTGTATTGGAGGATATAATAGTATTTATTATTTTGTTTTTATTTATATAAATATTGCAATTACCTTTTACGCCTCTTACATAAGTAACCGCTGGAAAAACACAACTATCATATCCTTATTGATTTAAAATTAAAAATTCTTAATTTTAAATATTTTTTTTTTTTTTTTTCGCTTTCCACCATTTTTTCTTCTAACATTTGTAGCCTCACTTTGTTTATATAGTATTATGAAATATGAGAATCTTTTAGAAGGTACAAAAAAGAGCAAAAGAGAGCGATACAGAAACTTATTACTTTATTGAACATTATGAAAAAATGACAATCATCCTTGCTTTTTTTAACAAAAAATATGCGTATATACCTACTTACTATTTAATAATTCCATTCAGATTAAAGTAAATAATAATTTACCATAAAAATTATTTTTATTTTCCACCCCGTAGCTACTTTTATAGATAAAGGGACCAATGAAGTTTTGCCGAATACTTACTTAACCATTGCTAATGTAAAAAAAAGAAAAAACAAAATAAGAAGAAAAAATGAACAAAAAATATAGTAAAACAAGAAGAAAAAAAAGGAGAAAAAACAAAAAGAACATGCGCACCTAAAAACCAAAATTAAATCCATTTCAATTTTTCTTTTATACCTTTTGTAGTATCTATTTTCGAAATACAGCCCCACCTTCTCCTTATTTGTGATATCTCTATTTTCATTTTTTTTTCTAATTCTACTTTTTTCGCATGAAATGTATTTCAATTTTTACCTTAACATAACAACCAATGAGAAAAAAAAATATAGCCAATTAAAAAACAGTTTTTCTTTGAATAAGCAATTTTATAATAAAGGTACTAACGAATTTCGGGAAAATTACAAATCCGCACAAAAAAATGAACATGCATATATGCATATGCATATATATATATATATATATATATATATATATATATATATATATATATACATGTGCACACAATTGAGACATATATTTTTTTTTTGTTTTTTGTTTTTTTATTATTTTTCATTTCAGGCTTCATAAAAAATGTTAAAGATGTATTATTTTACAAAAAAAATGTGGATAATTTTTTAAAAAAAATTTCATAATATATATGTGCCTACAACACATTTCCATTTTATGTGCAAATAAAAATGCTTCCGCTTGTAGTAATTTATGAATAACAATTTTATTTCATAGTGATATACTTATATCGCGGGCATGTGTACATAAGTATGCACGTTTATATATATATATATATATAACTCACACGAGAAAATAAAAAAGTATTTAAAGAAAATCTGCCACATGTATTCTTGAATAACGATGAACAAATTTATTTGTACGATAAATATTTCGGCGAAAAAAATACGTACAAGTGATTTATATGCGCGATTAAACACACAGCATATACACCAGCGTACATATATATATATATATTCTCACGCATACCTAAGAAGAAACAACACTATTCGCAAATTCTTTCTCCTTTCAGCAAATTAGTAAAACGCGTTTTTGTGAACAAAACCGACGCTCGTTCTTCCTCCAACAATTTCGTTAAAAATATTTTTGATTTTTTTCGTATCATTAGTTTGATTTATCTGAGGAAATTTCCTTAAATTTATTAAACCTATGGGGTTATTTTGATCAAGAGCTTTACTTTTATCAGTAGTTTCTCTCCCTCTCATTATTTCACGCCTTCCCATTATTTCACGCCTTCCCATTATTTCACGCCTTCCCATTATTTCACGTCTTCCCATTATTTCACGCCTTTCCATTATTTCACGCCTTCCATTATTTCACGCCTTCCATTATTTCACGCCTTCCCATTATTTCACGCCTTCCCATTATTTCACGCCTTCCCATTATTTCACGTTTACCCGTAACATCATTATTTTTCTTTAAACTTTGTTTCTCCATAAACGTGCATGTGCTATTAACTGTACCATTTCCTCTGCTCTCCTGTTCTGGGTTATTATTATTATCTAACAAAACATATTCCTTATAATTTTTTTCAGCATCAACCCCAACATCCACATCACCCCTTGACCTTGGTACGTTGAAAAACTTTCCATCACTCTGTTCTGAGTATTCGTCTATTTCGCTATTTAAGGCATAACTTCCACACGGTACATCATTTAAATTTAACTGTCTTATCACGTTTTTAACTCTTTTTAATTTTCTTACACATTCTTGATACTTATATAGTAGCACTTGGAAATCATGATTTAATATATGTTTTGATTTTTTTTCAAAATTTAAATCTCTTCTCAACTGCGCTATTGTTTTTAGCCTAATTTCTTCTTTGGAAAAATTCAAAATTTCGGAAATTTTCCCCCTTGTGCTGCTACAAATGTTACTATTATTTTGGCTAATACTATTACAGTTTTTGTCATTCTCGCCATTTTCACCATTTTCTACTATTTCCATTTCCTTTTTTTCGAGAACAAAATAAACCAGCTCTCTCTTTATGTTACTGGACGTCTCGAAATAATTTTGAAACAAAAACCACGAATCGTCATACCTTTCGCTGTTAAATTGATCATTTAAATTTTTTACATAATCTCTTAGTTTATTTAAGAAAAAAAAATATCTTAAAACTAACAATTTAATTTCTTCAGGTATGAACATATGCTTCCAAACATTTTTATTTATTTTTTCAAAAGAATTTACAAACTGATCATTTAAAAATAAAACATTTAATATTTCATTTAAAATTACACAAAGAACTATAACAGTATTTCCATCTGGGTTTTCTATATCGATATTTGTATTATTATTTATTTTAAACAAATCTTCTACATTGTTGGAATAAAAATAAGATCCGATCACTCTATCACTATATCTGTTATTACTTTCATGAATTATTTTCATTAAACGAAAATTATTATCTTCTAATTTGTTAACATTCTCTACGAAATAGTTGTATTCGTTCATCTCTGAAGATAATGTGTAATATTTGTTAACATTTACTTCATTGTGTACATCCTGTTCATTTATAATTCCCTCATTACCTGAACAACAGACTTCACTTAATTCTTTATTCTCCAAATTTTTATGTAAATTTGAAGAAGAATCCTTTTTTTCCCTAGATAAGAATTTTCTCAATTTAGGTTTTTTATTCTTTCTACTCATTTTAGCATTCATTTTAGCATTCATTTTAGCATTCATTTTAGCATTCATTTTAGCATTCATTTTACTATTCATTTCATCATTCAAATTAGTTAGAAAAATTACCTTCTCATCATTTTCCTTTTCCTTCACTTCGAGCTCCTTTAACTGGTTAGTCAAATCTTTTATTTTTATATCATAACTGTTTTTTTCATTTAGTTCGTTGCTATATAATAGACTTATTCTATTTATTTCTTCCTTCAAATATTCTACTTCTTTTTGATATTTTCCTATCAAATCTGAGTTATTATCACTCCTACCTTTTCCTATATCAGACTTTCCTATTTCACTAGTAACTGCGCATTTGCTAACTTTTTCTTCCTCGTTTGAATGCTGTTCATCTGTTTTCTCCAATTTCTTTGTCTCATTACCATCGATGGACGTATACTCCTTGCTCATATTCACTTCATCATTATCATTATCCTCAGAAAATTTTCCTTCTTCACAACAAAAGGAATCATTTATATGACAACTTGTTTGTTTTAAATTCTTATACATCTCATTTAATGAAGTATAATTTTTGTTTAATAAATCATGATTTAATTTTAATGCCTCATACTCATTTTTTAACTTGTTTATTTCATTAATGTAATTATTTTTCTCATTTTCTGCATTCTTTAACTCATCTTCATTCACATGAATTGCATCCTTTAAGTTTTCTATTATGCCGATATTTTCATTTAATTTAGACATATAATTCTTTTCCTTCGTATAGAATTCCCTATTCAGTTCATCCGCACAATTTTTCAGCTTTACATTTTCTTCCATTAGCTTTGTTGCCTCCTCCCTCGATTTTTCAGTTTCCTCTTCCCATTTCGCGGCTACTTCTTCCCATTTCCCCGCCTCTTCTTTCAATTTCTCCGCTTCCTCACTTAACTTCCATATCTGTTCATTCATTTTTTCTGACTCTCCTTTTAGTTTTTCCACTTCCTCTGCAGCTGGCACCAAACTGGTATATTTTTCGTTTAATTCATTTTTAGCATTTTTCAGATCCATCACTTCATTCGTTAGAGCGCATATTTTACTTTTTAGATCTTCAATAACCTTTCCATTCTGTCCTAATTCTTTCTTTTGTTTTTCAATTTCATACCTACAATTTTTATGTAACTCATTTTCATCATTAGTCATATCGTGAAGTGCCAAATTTACTTGTATGTCCTTTTCCTTTTTCAATGTTTGCCTTTTTTTCCCTCTTACCTTATAAATTTGTGAATATAAAAAATATTTTAAATTTTTTCCTCCTTCTACATCAGACTCAGAAATATATTCATTTTCAGATTCGTTCTTAAGATATATTTTATTAAAATCATTTTTACTACCTTCATCATCAGATGATGTTCTTTTTGTATCTTCAAGATGCCTGTATTTCGATAGCTCACTAATCAATCTCATTATTTCTTTTTCCTTTTTCAACTGCTCTTCATTATTCACCTTTTTAAGGTTGCTTATAGTCAAATTCAAGTGATTAATTTCTTCTAAGTACATCTTTAATTTCATTTCCACATCATTTCCCCTGTGAAGTGATGTAGCACTATTTAAATTGTTTATACGGTTAAAACTATTTAAATGATTTATCTCATTTTTCAGTTCTTCAATTTTCTTTTTAGCGTCTTCTATTTCTTTTTCTTTCAAAAATAAAAAGCCCTTCATTTTTGTTATCTCTTCTTCGTGTCTTTCACTCAAGTTGTGCATGTCTCTTATTAAGTCGCACATCACTTTCTCACTGGATTTACTCTTTTCCTGTTCATTTTGCTGCTCACCTTCTTCTTCACATTCGTGCTCCTCAAACAACCTACGAATATCTCCAATCCCAGAACATGCTTCTTCACTTACCGCGTCTGCATATCCTCTCTCCCCCCCACGAACACCCCTACTAGAGCCGTTTTTCAAATCGTTTATCATTTCATACTGTTTATGTAGGTACTCCTCCACATTTTTCACAAGATCCTCACTTTTTATTTCATCATAATTAGAAATATGAAAATTGGCACATATATTTCTAACCAGATGCACTTTTTCATCGTATAATTTTAAGTATTTTTCTTCACTTCTTAATTTTGCTTCTTTTAGTTGGTCATTTTGTAAAATTAATATTCTCTCTTTTTCATGAGATTTTATACGTATATCATTTAATTCTTCTTTATAGTTTTTTTCCTTCATCAGTAGTTCATCATTAAACTCCTTAACTTTTATGCTGTACTCTTCTTTCATTTGACCATACTCCTTTTCTTTCTCATTTAGTACATTCCTTAAATTATGTAATTCGTTGCCTAAATCTAAGTTGTTATCATTCTTGTCCTTCAATTTTTCTTTTAAAATATATATTTCGTTTTTATAATTATTTTCCATTTCTAAAAGAAGCTTTTCTTTCCCTTTCACCTCATTATTTAATGTATTTATCTCATCTTTTAATTCGTTTATCTCATTGTCAGTTATACTAATTTCATTCTTTAATTCACTTATCATATTGTTTAAGTTGCCAATTTCATTACTTAATAAAATTTTCTCCTTATTTAATGTGTTTATTTCGTTATTTAACGAATCTATTTTGTTGTCTAGTATATCCTTTTCTGTATTCAGTGAATTCTTCTCCTCATTTAATTTATTTATTTCGTTGCTTAATACTTGTTTTTCATTATTTAAGATATGTTTTTCCTGATTTAACGTTTTTACTTCATTTTGTAACTTTGTAATTTCACTCTCATGAATACTCTTTAATTCGCTTAGCTTAATGCTACTCTCTTCAATTTCATCGTTCAAATTGTTTAATTCATTGATATAAGTATTTTTTAACTCTATATATTCTCTCTTCTTTTCATTTAGTTCCTTATTTATATTTTCTAGCTCTTTTTGATACTTATCCTTTAAGTTTTGTATTTCTCTTTCTTTTTCCTCTAACAAATGGACTAAATTTTTTCCTTCATTTGTGTTTTCATCATTTGAAGCCACCGATGTGTTGTCCTCTCCACTTATTTCGCTATTTCGCCCGTTACTGAAACATAAGATTTTGTTTCTGTCTTTGTTCTCGCGTCGTTCGTCGCTTTTTTCCTCTCTCCGTTCTTTGATTCCTCCCCTTTTTATTTGCACCTTCAACGCGTTAATTTCATCGTCGTACGTGTTTTTTATGTCTAAAATTTCTCTTTCCTTTTCTATCAGTGTGTTGCTTAAATCTGATATCTCCATTTTATATATCCTTAGCTGACAAGTATTTTTTGAAAAGCTATCTCGAAGAGAGTTCAGCTCATCTTCCATATGAAGGAAATCATTCTCTCTCTTTTCCACTTCCTTTTCTCGTTCATGAATTAAATTTAATTTTGCGTAAAGTGAATTTTGCTCTTTTTCTAATCCTTTTACCTTTTCTTCAAAATATTTTTCTTTCTCATTAGCTTTATTATCTAATAGTTCTACTAATTTTCTCTTCTCTTCTATGTCTATTCCCAGTTGTTCACATTTTTTTTCTTTTTCATTAATCTTTTCATTAAGCGAATCAATCATTTCGCTTTTTTCTTTTATAAATTCTTTTAATTCTCTTAACGTATTTTCTTTTAATATAACCTTATTACTAATGTTTTCTAAACTTTCCTTTTTATCCTTAACTTCAAATTTTAACTTATCTAAAGATATTTTTATATCAGCAATTTCAAAATGCAATTTTTCCTTTTCTTTATTTTTTTCCACATACTGAATTTCTATACCATTTATTTTTTCTTCCTTTAGAGAAATAAAAATTTCTCTATCTGTTATTTTTTTTTCTCTCAAATTAATATCTAATTCTTTTTCATTTAGTAGAGTTTCCTTTTCGTTTAACAGACCTATTTTTTGCTTAACAAATTCTTCTTTTTCTTTTAATTGTTTTTCATATACATTGTCCATGTGTTTATCCTTTTCGACCTTTAATTCTTTTTCCAATTCTTCAATTTTTGTTTCGTAATAAACTATTTTTGTTGATAATGATGTGATTGATTTTAGTGTCTCTTTTAGTTGTTCTTCTAATTCGTAATGCTTATTCATTTGTTTTTCTTCTGAATTTTCCTTCCCATTTTCCTTCTCACTATCCTTCTCATTTTCATATCTGTTTTCCGTCTCCTTTTCTTCATTTTTGTTTTTACTTACAGTGTTATCTATAATCTTCTTATACCAAGAATGTCTCTTCTCTTTCTTTTCATTCTCTTCAAAATGTCCATTGTCGTTAAATAAGTGTTTACTTAATACGTCTGAGCTTTTTTCTTTCTTTTTTTTTTTAAATTTAAAAACCATTTGTATTTAATTATTCGCTTTCCTCTTCCTGCTACTATGATACCTGTCAGCTAATACTTAACACTGTCCTCAGGTTTACTCTCAGAGCCTATTCACTATTTAAGGATTCCTACATATATATTGGGTCTAATCGCACACAAGAATATGTACCCTATACATATATATATGTACAGCATCAAACAGAGCATTCGCTGAAACTTTTTCCCTTTAATCGCGCAACTTCACGAAATTATTAGGAGCATTTAAAAAAATAATAATAATAAAATAAATAAATAATAAAATAATAAAATAAATAAATAGTAAAATAATAAAATAACTGCGTAAAAGAGCAGTACTTAGAGTAACAGCAGCAACTACAACAGTAGTAGAGACAGGGACAACTTAATTTATCTTTTTAATTAATTGCAACAATAAAATGATACGCAAATTCACGGAGATAATATTTTTTTAATTTAAACAATTTTAATGATAACTATTACTGTTTCATGACAAACAAAAAAACAAAGAGGAAAATAATGAAGTTCTTTTTTTTTCAATAAGTTAATTATTCTCTCATAAAAGGACAATTACTGAATAGGGAAACATTGTTAGAAAATCTTCCTCTATATATAGTGCATGTGTATTTACGAGTACATGTATATATATATATATATATATATATATATATATATATATATACGTATAAATGCGTACATATATATGCATATAAGATATCAGTAGGCATATATATAGATGTACATAAAGAAATTTCATTTAACGTGACAGAAATAGGGCTTTACTAAAAGGGGAAAAACTTACACAATTGAGAAAAAAAAAAAAATAAAAAAAAAAAAAAAACAGAAAACTTAAAAATAAATTGAGAAATTAATTCGTGCCAATGCATTTATTAATTATATAATATAACACGTGGAAAATAAAATAGTTATCACTTACGTATGTGAAAAATTATGAAGAAAAAAAAAAAAAAAGAAAATGTGAAAATGCCGTAAAATGGAAGTAAATAATATATAGAAAACGGAAAATAAAAAGAGTGGAAAATTACATGTGTAACATGTATTACTTAACCTTTTACACGAAAAAAAAAAAAAAAATTATCTTTTCCTAGTTACTCGCAAAAAGAATTAATGTAAACACAAAAAAAAAAAAAATAATAATAAAATATTTAAAAACAGTAAATAAATAAAGTAATTGAATAAATAAATAAATGAATAGGCGAATAAATAAGCAAATAAATAGGCGAATGAATAAGCGAATAAATATACGAATGAATAAGCGAATAAATATACGAATGAATAAGCGAATAAATATACGAATGAATAAGCGAATAAATATACGAATGAATAAGCGAATAAATATACGAATGAATAAGCGAATAAATATACGAATGAATAAGCGAATAAATATACGAATGAATAAGCGAATAAATATACGAATGAATAAGCGAATAAATATACGAATGAATAAGCGAATAAATATACGAATGAATAAACAAACGAATAAACAAACGAATAAACAAACGAATAAACAACTGAATAAACAACTGAGGGAGCAAAAAATATAAGTTGCGAATTTTTCCTATGTTCATTGAAGTTTATTATTTTCAAAACTTTTGCTATTTTTTTTTTTTTTTAAAACTCTTTTAAAAATGCTTCAAAAAAAAGTAGAATGACCAAATGTGTGTATAGTAAATAATTACATACATTTTATTTATATGCATAATGAAAAAACTGGAAAATGAGAATAAAAGAGCTATGGCGACCACTGCTAACATATACTATTTATTATAAACAAACAGTTAGTACGTAAGTGCATACATTACCAACATACATAAATACATTATGTTTACCTAAAATTTAGTATAAATTAAAATTACCTCAAAAAAATTGGTATATATTAACATAAACGAAATTAATTTTGTTTCTTACCCTTGACAACCTTCCTTTTGTCACAATTTTGAATTGTGAACAAAAAAATAAAAATCTTAAAAAATAGAAAAAGAAGAAAAAAAAAGCTAATTTCTATATATAGTAGGGAGGGTTAATACATTGATATATGCTCAGTTATTCATCTCGTTACCTATTCATACATTTTGCTGAGCTTGCTTAGCTTACTTTTTGCCGGGTTTAAAAAAATATAACATAATAGACAGGAAAGGGTAAAACAACTTTATATTCCATAAGCATTTTTAACTGATGAAGAATATAATAATATTTGTTTTTAAGTATTAAATTATCAATTTTTTGCAAAAAAAAAAAAATCAAGAATAAAAAATATCGTTTTTTATGAAACATTTTTTAATAGCATATTTGTTTGTTCCCATTTA
The DNA here is from genome assembly GCF_900090045.1 of Plasmodium malariae. Lineage (NCBI taxonomy): Eukaryota > Apicomplexa > Aconoidasida > Haemosporida > Plasmodiidae > Plasmodium > Plasmodium malariae. The sequence continues at coordinate 979,765 of NC_041778.1, read as the reverse complement.
TTAAATTGTTCAAGCTAGAAAAAAAAACAAAAAGGAAAATAATATAAAAAAATACGTACCTTTTTGTATCATTTTAGCAATGATCTCATTTTTTGTAACTTATAATTCATACATAAGATTAGATTACAAGAACATTTTCTGTGAATTTTATTTTTTAATTATTAAATGAGAAAAATGTTCAATATTTTTTTCGGTTAAGCCAAAAAAAAAGAAAAAAATTGCCAACATGAAACTGAGTAAAATTTTCATTATTACGCAGTTGTAGGTACACGTAGTACGTTTGTACATATATATAAGCATTTTTACACTAACGTATTCATATATATATATGTATATATATATACATACAAACATACCTTAGAAAAGAGTAACCAAAATAAACTGCGAAAGGTTAATTATATAAAACTTATGTACATATAGAAATACATGCAAACAGCGTCTTGTATATTAGCACATGTACAAGGCCACTAAATTTTTTTTGCTTATTTAAAAATCGGTTAAAATATATTTTATGTATCGCCTAAAGATAAAAATATTGGATTACTATAATAATACAAATGATAATTTTATTAAGTAATTTTGATTACAAACTAAAATAATTTTCTTTTAGAAGAAAATGTAAACCTTTAATTAAGAATAATGAGTTCACTTAAAATGGAGCTTGTATTAATGACAGAAATAGCCAACAGGGGAAAATAAAAATGTGGAATTACACATATGAACATCTATACACACATACAAACATATGAACATATATATATATATGCAAACATATAAATATATGTGGGAATGCTCCTATGAATGCGAAACTACGAGAACACCAAACAACTAAGCTACGTATACATAAATTAAAATTGTGTCAGACGGATGCACAAATTTAATGATATATTAATTCGTTTATACTTACAACTAAAACAACTTAGTCCATGTTAGGCATGATGATTCCTATTTAAAACGAAAACATAAATTTTCCTTACTCCTAATGCTTTTACAAAAATACATATCCTTTTAAAAGAAAACATGAAATGAAACAAGCCAAACGAAGTATAGGAAGTAAAATGAACAAATTTTTTTTCAACGCCATTTGGGAAACTTAACATTTCTGTGCATCCATCTCAAATGGCTGCCCTTCTTTTTTTTTTTTTTTTCTTATTTTTTCTTGTTTTCTTCCCCCTAACCCTGACATAGCTTAACTCTTCCAAAATCAAAGGCAGGTATTGGCATTTGACAGTCATAATATATGCCTACGTTGTCGTTGTCTTCTATTCAGTGTACGAATTACTCACAGTTGGGCGTTTCTACAATGATGGTTCACAGTTATTTTATTTTCTGCCTCCGTTGGCCGGAAAACGGTTGGAAGAATAATTATTTTCCGCATATTCATTAGAAAATTCAAAATTCAGGCTGTTCAAAGATTTGCTATTCTCATCCCGTACTTTTATTTCAAAAAAGTCGAAATTTTCTCTCTTTATGTTTTGATAAAACATTTCGGGTTGACAAGATTTGGAGCTGATGACTTCAATTCTTTTCCTCTTATTTTTTCCATTAAAAAAAAAGATATTTTTTAAAAAATTTCGAAAAATCGTACTTTTTGTTTTCCTATTGTTTGACCTAAGGATTTGTCTAATTTCCAAAATAGAATTAGGTTTATTTTTAATTGATCTTTTTTTTGTCATAAATTTGTGATTTAATAATTTTGATACAGTCGCTCTATTTTGTGGGTTCTTTTGTAAACATGATTCAACAAAATAACATAAATGTTTACTGAAACCAGAACCAATATTAATTTTTGGAGAAGAGTTAATAATATTTTGTATACATTCATCCATAGTTTTATTTCTTTTCCAAGGTAAAACACCCATAACAATTTCATATATAGTAATACCTAAAGACCATATATCTACTGAACAGTCATATTTTTCTCTGTTTAAAATTTCTGGAGCAATATAATAAACTGTCCCTACTATTTCTTTCGATTTTATATTTTCTAAATTTTTACAAGAACCAAAATCTACTATTTTTGCTACTCCATTTTTTGAGAGAACAATATTTGTAGGTTTTATGTCTCTATGTATAAGAGATAAAGTACATTCGTTATGCAAATAATTCAAAGCTTTTAAAACATCATCTAAGATATATACTAATATATCTTCACTTATGTTCCCATGATTTTTATATAAATCAAATAGGGACCCACCTGACAGGTATTCACAAACTATTATTAAATAGCAAGGAGGCCAAAAAAATGATTCATAATACTTAACAATATTTGGATGGTCACACATATTTAAATAATATACTTCTCTCAAAATTCTTCTTACATTTTTTTTTTTACTTAAATAGCATAAATTTAAAATTTTAAGTGTTACTAAATTATCAGCATCGTAATTATTTTCATCATTACTATCTTCACTTTCTTCTTTTTCCCCTTTTACCAAATTAAAACCTCTCTTTGACTCATCCCCTCTTCCCATTTCTACCTCTTCTTCATTTTCTAAGTTGCTTTCGTATAATTTTTCTATTTTTTCTGTCTCTTTCAATGATGCACCTTCTGCTTCCTTCATGCCATCATGCGGGTAGTATGATACGTGTTGTACCTTCGCGCTGGTCTTCCTTTCGCTCTCTCTTGGGAGCTCTTTGTTGGTATGCCTTTCGTTCTCTTTTAGGATCTCTTTGTTGGTATGCCTTTCGTTCTCTTTTAGGATCTCTTTGTTGGTCTCCTTTTCATTTTTGTTTTCTCCCACATTCTCCACATCGTTTTTCACATCATCCTCCCCATCATATTCCCCATCATATTCCCCATCATCTTCCTCGTCATCCTCCCCATCATCTTCTTCATCATCTTCCTCATCATCTTCCTCATCATTCTCCCCATCATCTTCCTCATTATCTTCCTCTTCTTCCAATTCTTCTTCCACCTCTTCCATTATGCCATCCCTACCCCCACATGACTCTAAAAAGTGCAATCTGAAATTTTTCTCAAGTTCACTTTCCTTTTCACTTCTCCACGCAGAGAACACTACTCCGTGTGCTCCTTTACAAACGACTTTATTAATTTTATAAACGGAAGACCATTTTTTTAATTTTTTTTTTTCTAATTTCCTTTTATTATTTTTACACACTTTAGCTTTCCCATACCCGTTATGTATATATGGGTTCTTTTTAAAAAAATGGACAGTATCATCTAAAATGAAATTAATTCTTTCAGAAATTTTCTCAAAATTGTCAAATATAAGATTGCTATGTGTAGAAAAATCATTCTTCTGAATATTAACCTTTTCTACTTTGTTATTATTATTACATATAAGGACAGCATTACTTTGTTTCTTTATCTTCTCTGTATCTGCGAAGCTCATATTGGTATCAGTTTTCTCACATAATAAATCGCTTTTTTGCACCTGCGTGTTCAGTTTATTCTCATGTATGCACTGTTCATGTACTATATTCGTAAAAGTGTCCTGTCTAATAACATCATGTCCCTTTTCCTCCTCAATTTCATCAGCAAGTTTCACGGTGGAGATATTATCTTTACTAGTTAAGATGAAGATATTATCTTCGTTATGTGAATTGGAGACATTACCTTTTCCATTTGTCACATTTCTTGTAGTATCCATAAATGCGTTTTCCCTGCTAAGTGTAGGACTGTCTATGTCTTCTTTCAATTTACATTCTTTTGAACGGTTAATATTATCATTACCACTGCTTGTACGACTTCCGACCCTCCCATCCTCGTATATATTCGTGCGAATTGCATCCCCCTCATGAGTAGTGCTCATATCTGTATTCATTTCATCCCATTTGTTGTTCTCAATTTTGTCCTCCTCTTCATTAGCATTATCATGGTTTTCATAATTCATCTTATCACAACTTTTAGAATTATCAGGACAATGTGCATCCGTTAACGCACATGTGTGTCGTTTATCACCACCATCATCATAATCATCGTTGTTAACGTCTCTATCGTCTCTATCGTCTCTATCGTCTCTATCGTCTCTATCGTCCCTATCATCCTTATCTTCCTTATCATCACCTTCGCTTTCATTTCCATAAGCAATTTTCACCTTGTCACCACTAGAGGGCAATTCATCCTTGTATACACACTCGTACTGGATATGCCCACCCGCAGTCTTTGCCGCATGGGAGGGAATAGGTGCACAACCTATTTTGCTACTATCACCAAAAAAATTAAAATATTTAAAAATTGACAATATACCCTTTTCATCTGTTACATTAAACAGCTTATTGTTAATAGCGTTTTTCCCTTTGGACAAATAGAACCTTAGTTTATGCCTATCAAGTAAATCAATTTCACTATTCACAAAATTGATTTGATTTTTTAAATTGTTAGTACTGCTATCACTGTTATGAATGCTATTGCTGTTATGAATGCTATTGCTGTTATGAATGCTATTGCTGTTATGAATGCTATTGCTGTTATGAATGCTACTGCTGTTACGAATGCTACTGCTGTTACGAATACTACTGCTGTTACGAATGCTACTGCTGTTACGAATGCTACTGCTTTTGTGAATGCTACTGCTGTTACGAATGCTACTGCTTTTGTGAATGCTATTACTGTTATGAATGCTATTGCCATTATGAATGCTATTACTGCTATTAACGCTATTGCTGTTATGAATGCTATTACTGTTATGAATGCTATTACTGCCATTAATGCTGTTACGGTTACATCTGATATTAATGCTACTACTGTGGTTTGTTTTTAAACTTAGTTCGTAATTTTTATATTCATTCTTCCTTTTGAGTAAATCATTTTCACAAATAGCAAACCCATCAGTAGCCTGTTCATTCTCTAGAAGTTTACCATTATTTACGTCATTTCTACTCCTTACTGGTGTAAGTCCCTTTTCATCCTTTTCTAAAATAGTAAAACAACAGTTTGTATAGTTATTATTCAAATAGCTTCCATCCCTTTTAAAATCCGCATCTATGTTAACCTGAAAACGCTTTTTCTTATGTATGTTATGCATTGAGTCCTTTTTCACATCTAGGCAATAATTATTCGTCATATTGTTAATAAACACCTTATTTGTATCATTCATTTCGTTAGGATTGTAAATATAGCGTCCTTTAATATTTGCCACATCCGTATAGCTATTTGTGCTTCTTATTTCTGAGTTTTTTTCAAAATACATGTAGCGCTTTTTAGCATAATTAAAGGCTGATGGTTTTATAATTAACTTCTTATTAGTAAATTCAAAAAAATGGTTATCATGTTTACTACTGCCTATATTATGTGGTGTATTCACTTTAAAACATTTTATGAACATATCAGCAGTATGATCATCTATATTAAATTTGTCCTGTCTTGTTTTTTCTTTTTGTGAAGGAAAAAAAGGAGATTCTTTTATCTTTTCATTTTCTAATAAGAAAATGCTTTTTTCATATATTTTCGTGTTATTATTATATTCATTCGTTTTTTCACTTGACAAATTGTTTCCCAATAAGTTGTGATAATTACAATTTTCCCTTTTCATTTTTAAACAAAAGGATTTATTAATTTTTTCAAAAAAACTATCTTTAAAATCATACCAGTTACTACTTTTCAAATTTTTTTTTAAACTACACTTTTCATTTTTTCTATCATTAAGTTTACTGTCCTTATTAAAGATCTTGCAAGTTACACCCCCATAGTTATAACAAACGTTGTTCAATTTTTTGTTTGCGCAAGTTGAATTTTTCCCATAAAATAAAGTCTTACAGTTTATCTCATTATTTATGCCTCGATCTGTTCTAATCACATTCCTACTGTAATTAATCAATTCCGAGGTACCTTCACTTTTTCCGAATGATTCATCGATCTTTTTTATTTGTTCAATCGTGTACTTGCCTTGCGTTGCACTAACTATACTAAATACATTACTATTATGAAGGCTATTCAAACAATTGATTTTTTTCTCTATATTTTTGTCTATAATGTGGTAGGTATTAATACAAATAGTATTATTCAACTTTTCCCTTTCCTTCTCCGCTTCATTCATATGGGTACTTCTAAACATTTCGTCGTTACTATATAATTTGTACGAAAATTTATTTCTTTTCTTTTCTGAAGTGCAATTTTCACTATTTCTTCGAGTAAAACTCACTTTATTAATATTATCTTCTTTAATGCACTGAAAATTCCCCTTTCTTAAATTAAATGTTGTACTGTCATTCAGTTCATTTTTTACGAACAATTTCCTATCTAAGCTATTTATCTTACTTTTTAAAATTTGTCTTTCTTCTCTATCATATTGTTTTACGTCATTTTTTATTCCATCGTATGATAATAACGATATACGATAATTTTTTTTTTTTTCTTTCTTTTTTTCTTTTTCTTCTTCATTGACATTCTCTACAATTGATGAATCATTAGATGATTCAAGCGAAAAATCGCTAAAATTTGGATTCCTATTCTCATGATATTTATCCATCATATGGCAATTTTTGCTCATGTGCTTTAATGCAAATCTATTTTCATCCTTTATTCTTTTTAAGCACATTTCTGCTTTTATCAGCTGTTCTGGCTGTTCTACCATATGGACAGAATTGTGTTCCTTTTCTCCTGCACAAGTAATGTCTTTACTTTTGTTATCCTGAGAGGGACAGGAAGTAACGTTTTCATTGTTCTTCAACTCACCGTGTGATTCATTCTTAGACTCATTGTTTGACGTCTGCTTTTCCTTAAATATGAACACATATTTCTCAGGGGACAAAAATTTGTTTTTCAAGTGAAAAATGTTTTCTTCGAACGATTTCTTTGCCTCTTTATTATCAGCTACATGCCCCGCCTTATCAGTACTGCACATATTTCGGTTAAAGTTTCTTCTCATATTAATGTTATTGTTCTTCTTAAAAACATTATTGCATTTTCTCTTTTGGTAAAATATCACATTATTTTTTATCATATTCAGATTACTAATATTGGCAAACATTTTTGTCATATCATTTTTCCCATACATACTATCATATGAACTTCTATTAGTAGAACACTCATTTTCCTTTAACACCATCAACCTAGGAACATCATTTTCTCCTGTATATGAAAAAGAAAAATCTTTTTTTGTATTTTTTACTTTTCCATACTTTTCACTGTATAACACATTAGGTTTCATCCTTATACTGAGAAATCTTTCTTTGTTAATTTCCTGAATTTTCTTCTTCCATGCATTTTCTGTAGTCTTATTTTTTAACAAGGGCATGCTCAATGTACACTGTTTTATATAATTTCCTCCACTTTGGTTATCCCTGTATATCTCATCCCTCTTTTCATCAGCTCCATAAACCGAGTTTTTGCCTCCCCTCAACACATCTACATTGTGAGAATTAATAAACTTACTTCTTTTCTTTAAGTTAAAATAATCCATATCATTCTCTTTACTGTTTGTCCCTTCATGTATCTTTTTATCGGTATTTAAATTATTACTAAAAATTATTTCTTCTGTTTCACACTTAAAACCTTTCATACTTTCCTTCCTTTCATTCATTTGGTTAACGTACATAGCATTACTCTTTTCCAGATCGAAATATACTCTACCTTCAGTAGCGTAATCATTATGTTCTTCTTCCATTTTTGTCTGTTCATCGTATATCTGTTTTTCAAATTTTTCATTATGCGGTTTGTGCATATCACGCATGACTATGTTTAATCTGTGCATACTGGAATTACTTTTGTATGTATTATTATTTAATATACTAATAAAAGAACTATATTTGTTCATATCATCAATAATTTTCTGACGATCCTCAGCAAGGGGGTATATATTATCCCAATCCTTATTCGTATAAGTAAAATCTGTTCTAAATATTCTGCTATCATTACTGTATAACATGTTTAAATGTTCATGAGACTCATCATGACATTTAATATTTACAGAAGCAGTTTTTTCAAAAGTTGATAATTCCTTTTTCATTAAATTTTCCCCTTCATTTATTTCTTTACTGTAATAATACCTTAGCAAATTGTTGTTACCCGTTTTATGATGACTAGTTGATTTTTCCCTTAAATATATATTGCTTGTATATATATTTGAGTTACTTGGCTTATTTATGCATACTCTAATATCTGCCATCTGTTCACTATTACTGGTAATATTACTTTTAAGAAACATATTTCTCACCACATTTTTGCTGATAGTCATATAGCTATCATCCTTAACATGTTCGTGATGCTTCTCAAAAGGTTTCTTTATTGCATTCACATTTTGCGAAAATTTTACATTGTTATTATTTTTATCCTCATACTGATAAATATTATAGTATGCCCCTTTTTTACTTGATAATTTGTTAAGTGAAATTTTATCGCTTTCCTTAAATTGTTTTGACCCTTCTTCCACTTCTGTTTTTTCTTTATCCCCAGAATTATGCTTCATTTCTTCGCATATTCCATTGTTTGGTATTACCAAGATGTTATCATTTAGCACAATATTATTGTCAAGTGAAATATGTTCATTCTCTTCATTTCTAAACAATACATCTGTCTGTAAACGTTTTTCTTCCTCACATATTTTCTTACTTGAGTTTTTTTTCTTATATCCTGTAGTTTTTTCTGATTCAACTGAGAACATGTTAATGCGTTCATTTAACCATTACACACTCAGGAAGAAACATAAATTTATATAGAACAAAATTTTTAAATATGTACATTTATTAAAACATACTTAAAGTGATATGGGCGTTTTATGTAACCAATATGGAGAAGGGAGCGGAATTTCTATCCTTCTATAAAAAGTGGAAGTTTTAAAATATTGTGCAGTTTCGTCGAAAGCTCAATTGCACAATTAAAAGAACAAAATTCCAAGAGTGCATATATATATATATATATATATATACACACACACACACACACACACACACACACACACACATAAATATATATTTATGTACACTATACATACAAACATATATATATATATATATATATATGCACGCTCACATGCACACTTGCATACTACTGCCTTGCATAAGCCTTCAGAAATTTTTACAAAAATACTTAACATAAGTCAGGTAAAAAGTAATTTTATATTATGAAAAAATTAAAATGACGCATGGCTTGTAACCATTAGCAATCCTATCAACGTTTACATTTGTATTTGTGTTTCTTCTTGTACTTATGTTTTTATATACACCTTCCAAAATAACTTGAAAATTTTACCAATTTAATTCGTGATAAAAGTTACATTGGGACAATTTTGCAACGAAAAAAAAAAAAAAAAAAAAAAAAAGGTAACATAGTAGTACCACAGTGTATACATTTACCAAAATAAACGATGAAATATATCAACAACTTTTTCATTCATTTAAAGATGAAAGGGTACTTGTATTATGTGGGGGAATATATGTACATACTTATCTACTCGCATGCTTATTTGTTCTTTTGAAGTTCAAAAAAGTAAAAAAAAAAAAAAAAGAAAATTATACGAAGTAGCTGTTCTGTTATTGGTTTTTAATTGATAATTCCTTTTTTTTCTTTTTTTTTTTTTTAAATATAAAAAACAGTTCAATAAAATTGTTTTTTGTTTTTTACCCCCAATTCTTCTGTATGCTTTGTTTCAATAGATTAACACAAATTGGTAGCACTGGTATATATATATATATATTTAGTATGGCAAAATAAGGCATAGACTGATTAAAAGGGAGTAACCACGTTAAATATCTAGGATAACAGTGATAATATATACGTATAAACATATTAACATACATACATACATGTATATATATATGTGTGCTCGCTGTTGTCCTAGTTTTTTTACCTATACATGGGTACAACAATGAAAGGTGATTCAAAACACATGAAAAATGTTGTATATATAAACAGCCAGATGTTAAAAAAAAAAAAAAAAAAAAAAAAGGCACATCTTCCTGTCAATTGTCTTTACAACTTTTAATAAGTACATATATATGGACAAGTGCAAGTTATCACATATTTACATGAGTTTGAGGAAAAAATGAGATAAAATTGAAAGAAAAGTGTTGCATTAAAACCATCCTATCAGATACACACTTTTATTATTTCTATTTTCTCACAATATTCAATTTTATCAATATCTTAAGCACATTATTGTACTTAAAAAGTATAACAAAAGCTTATATGATTTTGCAGTTCATTTAAAAATACACCTTCCATCGCTACATTTATGTGCATTTATTTTGTTAACCTTTTAAGATAAATGTATACTATAAAAAGATGGAATGTAAGGGAAAGGAATGGCAAAAAAATGAAAAATCTCTAATCAAAACTTTCATTACGAATGGACCTGGGTAACTTAATATGGGTAAATCTTTTTCAAACTGTTAGACAGTTTAACATGCAAAAAAAGGAGAGAAAAAAAGAAAAAAAAAAAAGGAAAAAAATAAAAATATTTTAATATAGATACCATTTTTCACTAAAACGTTCTGTAGTGTAACAAATGTACAGAAACGGGCTACACCAGTATATGCAACAAAAAAAAATCGGAGCTGTACAAAAAAAAATTTGAAACTAAAAATATTAAAAATAAAAAAAAAAAAAGCGATTCAAAAAGGGTGATAAAAGAAGGTTAACAAAATGTGCTAAAAACGGATACCATGTTTTTTTTAATTTTTAAATACTCACATAGGATCGTATCGGTATTTGCACATGTACACATACATATGTAGCGATATGATCATATATATATATATATACATGAATAGACACTCTTTTAAATGCTAGAAATGGAAAAGCAACTGTTTCCTGTATATAGGATCAAAGAATGTCCTTGATGCTACCTGACTAACTACATAAAGCAAATGTCTTGGCACAAATTTAATTGAATACTGATTTGAAGAATAGTTTTTAATCATTTCTTCCGACTCATCTAATAATGTAAAATGTTTTTTGTTTAGATGTTGCGCATATAGTGGTCTTGTTATGTAGGTGTCATTTTCAACATTCCAAAAACAAAAATCATGGGTATCATTTTTTGGGGGGAAAACTTCTTGCCTATTTATTTTTTCATTCCTTTTTAAAACTGTCTCGTTATTATTATTATTATTATAATTAATATTGTTGTTATTATTATAATTAATATTGTTGTTATTATTAATATTATTATTGTTTCTATTATTATTATTATCATTACTATTATTTTTATCATTATTATTATTATCATCTCCATCCTTCATATTATTATTCGAATTGTAAATATTATTACTGCTTATAACTGCACCATTTGTAACATCATAAAGTGAGCTCTTATTTCCATTGCTGTTTGCAACTAAGATTCCACCACTAGATATTATTTCCTTGCCCCTTTCTTTCGATTTTTCTTGAATGTTGTAAAATTCTATATCTATATCCCTCATTAATTTTATTTTTTTTTTTAAATTTTCGTAATTAAAGGGAATATAAATGAACTCAACGCTTTTCGACTGTGTATGGTTATCATCATATATTTGGTCACTCTTGTCACTATTCATATGACGATCAATACCATCATCATCATAATCATCATTTTCTTCTTCATCAGACGAGGATATCATAAAACAATTTAATATATCATAGCCAACCATGTTCAGCTTATCCTTTCGTGTTATATCTTTCTTCGTATCCTCTGGAACTTTAATATTAATATGACAATAACTACCAAATACTTTTTCATTATTTTCCTTTACATTATTTTTAGCCTTTCTTACTACTCCATTTTTACCTTCTTCCACCATATCTTCACACAATTCCTTTTCATTTTCTATTTCTGATATTTCACACGAGGAAGAACTGCCATTTTTGAACAATTCTATTTTTTTCAAATTTTGATTACTAACAATATTATTATTAATATTATTATTACTATTACTATTAATACTATTATTATTATAAAAACTCTTTTTATCATCAGAATAGCAAAATATATTTGACTCATTATCATTCTCGTCTTTAATATCACTCTTCCTTTTTTCGGCCACCAAAGGGCTGCTAAGAAACGTTACCATCCTTTCTTCAGACAAAATTTTCCTCTTTTTTTCTTCATTCTCCTCACATCTTAGTCTTTTTTTATTTCTCTTTTTAATACATCCTCCTTTTTCTTCCTTTTGTTGTTGTTCTTCTTCTTTATCTTCTTCTTTACATTCTTGTTCTTTATTTTCTACTTTTCCTTTTTCTTCGCTTATTTTTCGCTTTTTTTTGTTCTCCCTCTCAGCTTCTATATGTAACAAATTAGTGTTTATAGAAACGTCCGAGTTAAAAATGCTTCTAACCCAGGCAACGTAACATGACATGTTATAATCATCGCCATTTTCTTGTTGC